>NC_079453.1:33468716-33561216 GCF_903798145.1 Danio aesculapii | reverse complement strand
AGATTAGAAAAAAGTTGCCTGGTCTGATGAGTCTCAATTTCTGCTGCGACATTCGGATGGTAGGGTCAGAATTGATACTGCCCTGTATTAACGGTTCAGGCTGCTGGTTATAGAGTAATGGTGTGGGGGATATTTTCTTTGCACACTTTGGACCCATTAGTACCAACTGAGCATCATGTCAACGCCACAACCTACCTGAGTACTGTTACTGACCATGTCCATCCCATGACCATGACCACAGTGTACCCATCTTCAGATGGCTACTTCCAGCAGGATAATGATCTGCGATCATCTCAGACTGGTTTGTTGAACATGACAATGAGTTCACTGTACTCAAATGGCCTCCACAGTCACTAGATCTCAATCAAAAGAGCACCTTTGGGATGTGGTGGAACGGGAGATTCGCGTCATGGATGTGCAGCCGACCAATCTGCAGCAATTGCGTGATGCTATCATGTCAATATGGAGCAAAATCTCTTAACATTATTTCCAGAGAGAGAGAGAGAGTTAGAAAGAGTGAGAGAGACCACTTATATCAAATATATATACACATCATATCAAATAAATATGATGGTCTTAAGCACTTTTAAACCGTGCAAACTGTAGATTAAAATTCAAGGATTTCCAGCACCCGTATGAACCATAACCATTATGAGTACCTGAGTTTTTCAGTTGAAGGCCAATAAAGTATTGACCACAAGCCAGTCCAGAAGCACTGAAATGAAAGAAATATGCTGTCTTACCTAGTCGGAGGATATCGGTGTATCTTGCCCAGGTAGAAGTTTGGGATGTTCAATGTGAGAGAAGAGTCCGTCTGTGATGGCGAAGTGTAGATCCCTCCTCCTGCTGTTGTCTACTGAGGGGATGGCTTAAGATTCCCACTCTGTCTGTCCACGTCTGCTTCTGTCTGGCTCCGACTATCCTCACCATTCCCTGACAAACAAACAGAGAGGTTTACACTAAAGCGATGAGGTTAGAGGTGCAGAGCTATACTATCATTTCCTCTATTAGACTGCTAGAATGCAAATTTGGTTATATCAAAATGCTTTTTAGACCAATCAACATCCGTAACTGCACTGTATGCACAGAAATGGCTGTCCGTACTGGCGGTATGTGAATTTGAGAAAAAGGTAAAATAAACACGTTTTGAAATCCTCTCATAATGCTACCGTCACTCCTCTTGAATATGTAACCAAGGTAACAAGAGACTAGTTGAGAACGTACTTTAAATAGTTTCAGCCATATGAACGAGCTAGACTCTGGAGGGTTGGGGTTTCCTTTACTATCAGACTAAAACCACTGTTCAATCTATTCATTAGACGATAAATTAGTAATTTAGGTGCTGTATAACATAAAACTGTGTCATGAATTTATTTTTTTTACATAAACATTGATAAGAAAAACATCTTGTGCAGAAAATATTAGAATGATTTGTTTCAAGGCATACAGTAAATGCTAACAAGCCATTTAAATTCCACAAATTTATATTGATTTAGTAAAAATACAATTTAAAAATGCTTAAATTACAGTTAACAAGCTAAATATTACATGACATTATATTATATTACATTACATTATATTATACTATATTATACTAAATTATATTATATTATTTTATATTATATTATATTATAGAATATTATATTATATTATATTATATTATATTATACTATATTATATTATATTATACTACTGTATATTATACAATATTATATTATACTATATTATACTATATTATACTATATTATATTATATTATTTTATATTATATTATATTATAGAATATTATATTATATAATATTATATTATATTATACTATATTATACTATATTATATTATATTATACTACTGTATATTATACAATATTATATTATACTATATTATACTATATTATACTATATTATATTATATTATATTATATTATATTATATTATATTATATTATATTATATTATACTACTGTATATTATACAATATTATATTATACTATATTATACTATATTATACTATATTATATTATATTATATTATATTATATTATATTATACTACTGTATATTATACAATATTATATTATACTATATTATATTATATTATATTATATTATACTACTGTATATTATACAATATTATATTATATTATATTATATTATATTATATTATATTATATTATATTATATTATATTATATTATATTATATTATATTATAGTGACGTCGAGAAATCTCATTCGCTTGTGGAAATTAATTTTAATTAATCCTAATCAAAAGCATAAATCGGGGTGTCACGGTGGCGAAATGAGTAGCACAATCCCCTCACAGGAAGAAGGTCGCTGGTTCGAACCTCGGTTGGCATTTCTGCATGGAGTTGCGTCCCTGCGTTCGCGTTTCCTCCGGGTGCTCCGGTTTACCCCACAAGTCCAAAGACATGAGGTACAGGTGAAATGGGTAGGCTAAATTGTCCGTAGTGTATGTGTGTGTAAATGAGTGTGTATGGATTGTTTCCAGTGATGGGTTGCAGCTGGAAGGGCATCCGCTGCGTAAAAAACATATGCTGGATAAATTGGCAGTTCATTCTACTGTGACAACCCCTGATTAATAAAGGGACTAAGCCAAAAAGAAAATGAACGAATAAATGAAAAGCATAAATCACATTTACGTTTCATAAAATATTTTGGCAATGCCATTAAACCTGATTTATATTTAGAAAAAAAGCTGAAAATTCAGCTTTCCATCACAAAAATAAATGATATGTGACAATGTATCAAAATAGTAAACAGTTATTTTACATCGTAGTAAGATGTTGACATATTAACACTTTTTGATGTACTTGTGATCTAAGAAATGAAATGAATGAATCCATTTAAAACATTCCTCTGATTTAATGCCATTTCTTTCATTAGTACTGTAAGTGTACATTCCTCTACACAAAGACATATTTTTAAAAACCATAACATGTTTCTTTTTCCTTAAACCATCTGACCTCTCGGTTCAGAGTATTGGTTCATTGGAGGGCCGAATGCTGTGAGGAAAGGCTGTTTAATCAGAATCGCTCTCCACGTCTCTGAAGCTCCTGGGGGAGACACACTCACAAAACAAACACTGGACACTATTTATAGACGCCTGTCGACATAGCAACCACTCTTTGTTTGTTTGAATCAGAAACTATTTCTCCTTTTTCCCCCTCAAATGTTTCGCTTCTCGCTTCAAAGCAGACACTGAGAATTGAGACGCTCGCTTTTGTGTTCGCCCAAAAAACAAGAGACAAGGCCGGAGGATGTGCTCCAACAGGACGATTTTGTGCCTTCGGGTACGGACTACATGTGCTCTTCAAAAATTTGCTATGTCAAATCTATTCTGAGTAAACCACAAGTTAAGCTTGTTTAATCACATCAACCACGGCAGCGTGTAGTATTTATGAGAGGAGAGAAGTCGCAAGCTGTTTAAAGTCTATTGGTTAAAATCAGAACACTTCATTTGCTCCAAACTGATTATTTTACCCCCAGGCAAACAGTTTTTTCACCTTCAAAAGCTTTCCAACTGACATAAATCACTGTACAATTTAATTTACAACTAAGTATTTCAATGGTTTTCACTGAGCTTCAATTATATTGTGATGTATAGGACATAATTAGTAGTTCATTCACTTAATAATGAGGTTTATGATTTAGAAAAACGAATCCTGTGGAGAAAATTTTACGTTAAAAGTCTTCAACATCAATGTTTTTCTTTCTTTCTCTTGAAATGATACTGGAGTGAGTTCTCCAGTGAGTTTTACTTGCACAACAATGCCTAAAAACATGGAAACGGCACGTTTATGAAGCAGACATGAATGTATAATGTCGGACAGACGAGCATACTCACACATAAACCCTTCCTTGTCTTAGTCAGCAGCGCTGGGTTTTGCTGACTGATCGAAAAGGCAGGAAAGTCTACTACTGAGAGTCTGATGCCCCGCCCACTGTCAGTCAGACCTCGCCCACCTCTTCCTTTACAGCCTCTCGGAATAAAATGTGCAAAATGTGCATCTTTATGAGGGCAATAACTTGTCATTGGGCCAATTGTTTTAAATAGACAGTACTGTGTGTGTAGATAAGGTATAGAGTTGTGTATTTAAGGTTAATGCCCTGGGGACAAGCTTTTTTTTCTTCTTTTTACGGTTTTTATCATGTTGTAGGAATTGCAGACATCATATTACGTTGCAGAATGTCTTGACATTATCAAGGTGCAATTTTAGATACTACTTAGTCATAGTAACAGTATTAACAGTTAGTCAAGTGATGTTTCAAAACCTAATCGTACACAATCACAGTCAAAATAAGATACAGCAGGCTTACTGGCACTATAGGTAATAATAATAATAATAATAATAATAATAATAATAATAATAATAATAATAATAATAATAATAATAATAATAATAAAGTAAACCTTTCCTAAATAGTGTTATTCATATTTTCCAAAGCTTTTATATTAATAATGCTATACATATTTATAGCACAAACATATGGCAATTATATTTATTATTACTCACTGCAAAGAATTACTTAAAATATTTTGTCTTGTTTCTGGTTCTAATATATATAAATTCTTTAATAAAAAAGCATTTTCTAGACAATAAATAATGATGCTTTGTATTCAGAAATGATACAATACAATCAAGTCAGTTTTTCGTTAGAACAATTAAAATAATCTGCCAATTGGACAATATTTTGGTTTAAAATACGATTATATTACTTTCCGCTTTGGAAAATTATTTTGTCTGTTTTAAGAAACCTAATTTTTCTGAAAACATTTTTTTCCTACTTGTTTATAAATGTTTCGTGATTTAATGTTTTATTTGTACCAGAAACAAGACTCAAAGTAAGTGCAGTGCTTTTATTATTATTATTCTTTATGTAAAAAATGATCAAAAGAAATAAAAAACAAAATAGCAACAAAACTTATCAACTTGTATTTTCTTCTATTCGATTGTTGTATATTATAGTGTAATGGGCCATTTGATACTGTTGGTTGTGCAACTTTTTTTACTGACCAAGTTTGTGGACGCCCTTATAACAACACAGATCACTCTGCCTATTCATGCCAGAGTCCCGCAGAAAAAGCGATTGACAGGTGGAAATTTGTATGTAACTTATCTTTATTCATTTATGATTTGATTATGGGTAAAACAAAGACCATGCGGGTCAGGTAGTGGAAACGATAGGCTACAAAATAATTTATTCAATATGAATTAATTATTCATAAAAAATTAATTCACTTCTGCCAATGACGAAGATGCCATCGTCCATCGCGATGTTTCACATTAGACATCGAATGATGCCAAATTGGTTGACATCGCCCAACCCTAATATTAAATAGTTGTGTTTACAAAAGAAAAATGGAAGGAAAAAAAGCATTCTGACATTTTTCTAGTTTAATATTAATTTGCGACAATTCTATCTTCAACTGGTAATTAACATTTACTCATGATTTAACATTTTGAAGAATTTATGTTGGTGAAAATGTTTTCTTGTATTTTGACATCTTCATTATATTACATTTGCAGAAGTTATTATGTACTTGTATTCTAATGCAAGGGAAGTTTTTAAAATATTCTGTTAATATTAATGCAACTTATCAGAATATTGTATTTATTTAAGAATTAAACAACATGCTTTGACATATCACTGAATTTATATCTCCTGGCAGTACTATTTTTTACATGAAAATGCACTTTGAATTCTTTAGTGTCTAGCTAACACAATAGTTGTTTTATATATGGACCATTTTGAGGGATGTAAACAATAACAATGGTCCCAACGCATGTCCTTTTTTGCAATTTTAATTTCTATAGCTTCTGAGAATTCAAAAAGAGTCACATATTGAAAAATATTGTTATGATAGCTGTTTTTACGTTAAGTTATGATTGAATTGCCTCTTGTTACAGTTATGAAACAGTTTGATAACAAGCAGGAAATGTTTAGGCCAATGACATGACCACATTGAAATGGTCTATATAATTATTCATTTTTATTTTATTTTTAACTCCTCCTACTTAAAAAAAGAAACATCACCATTTGTTTCTGTTTCCCATAATCCAGCAGCTGAATAATTCTCTCATCTTTCTGACCAATGACAGAAGGTATTCGTTTAATGGCAGATGACCACAAACCACAAACACGTCAAGGAATATTATTCACATGCTAACAATGCCTAGAGTAAACAGACTATTTCATTGAACACAAACTAAACCAAAACACTGCCAGCTCAACATTAGCATTATTTCACAAAGATGGGTTTTTGTACATGTCTGTCTGCTAAAATATGCATCTTTATTTGCTGGCGATCAATCAGTCTAAGCATACAGTCACGTAAACTGTACTTCTGTCTCTCGCTCTCGTTTTCGTTTCTAGAAAAGAGGTTCCTCCAAAAATAAAACACACACCACTAGGGTTATTCCACACTACACTGAAGTATACGGTAATAGCAAAAAACACAGACAGGAGCTTTAATCTCCCACTAACAAAATGACCTTCATTGCTCCTATTTCTGCAGCTATGGTGTGTGTGTGTGTGTGTGTGTGTGTGTGTGTGTGTGTGTGTGTGTGTGTTCCGGAGGGCTTTCAGTCTGTAAAAAATTGATAATGCCAAGTTCATCTGCCTATTCGCATTAGCAGCTGTGTTTATATTGCTAAAGAAAAGGTTACAAATGTCTTAACCTCAAATTTCCTACTCCCTTTTTCACACACACACATCCACTCACTCACATTTTTAACTAACAGCAGTAATGTTTCCAAGATATTTATTGTTGTATAGGCTGTGTGCAAAGTATACATTGACGACCTTGGGCGTTCTCAACTTTTCGCTGATGTTAGTTGGAGTAATTAAATGAAATTGCATCTAATTTATTAATAAAAAGTAGGTTTTCAGTGTTTAGTGGGAAATATTTAGTGTATTCTGACCTGATAATTTATTTTGGCTTACTTTAGGTCAAACTATTCAAACAATGCGTCTAATTCGACTTTACTTATAGGCAATATGTGGAAACAACCACCTATTTTATGAGAAAAGTCTTGTGAACTCTTGTCGTGTCTATCGGTGCTCTAAATCTGCCAGTTTCAAACTGTTGAATGACGGATTATACATTCACAATGGTATGAACCATTACAGGGGTGGTCAAATAGATGTCTGTTATTTTAACTATTAACATTATTATTCAAAATACAGATCAGAGTCAACTTTTTCTCAGGTTCAAAGGGCTGACCCTCCCATACATCATGTTTTGACGTCCTTCAGTGGGATCAAGCCTTAATTAGGGGGGTCAATCCACCCTCAACCCTCCTGTAATTTGCTCCCTGTTTATAGGCAGCGATTAACACTTAAATCTTACTCTATAACAGGGGTGCCCTCTTATTAAAAGCTAAAAACCAAACTTGATTGAGGACTGTGGGCTGAAGGTAAATATACCAAACTGCACAATAAAAAAACGCAGGTTTTCCACAATTCATTCAGGTTGTCCCAACACAAATAGATTAAGTTAATGCATTTAAGAGGATTGAATATAAAATAATTTGTGGCCAAAAAATCTCAACAATTGTGTTTAAGCTCATTTTACATTAGTAGGTTGAACAAGCAGCGAAATAATTTTTTTGGAGTGTTTATTATATTAAAGTTACCATGGGTAATTTCTTAATTTATTTCATATTATTAATAAATAAA
Source organism: Danio aesculapii (assembly GCF_903798145.1). Classification (NCBI taxonomy): domain Eukaryota; kingdom Metazoa; phylum Chordata; class Actinopteri; order Cypriniformes; family Danionidae; genus Danio; species Danio aesculapii. The sequence goes on along the minus strand of NC_079453.1, from coordinate 33,553,523 downwards.
TACACTTAATAATATTAAATAATGCAAAAAATTTTTTATTTTAAAATGAACCTATTACAATAGAAACATAATTCCTTTTTTAACACTAAAGAAATCAATGCCGAATATACTAGTAAAGCTGCACCTGCCTCTGTATTCTCTTCTATCATTAAGAGACAGTGTATGTATTAAAAACCGCCAAAAAAAACTACTACTCTTCTAAGATGGGATGGTGGGCCAAATGATAGTTTACCAAGGGCCAACTTTGGCCCGAGGGCCCTAATTTGGGCATCTCTGCTGTATAACAACATAAAACTTTCTGCATTTGTCAGAACAAATTGCTTTATTTATTAACTTTATTTTCATAAGGATATTCCCCAAAAATTGCTTTAGTCAAACTTTGTCATATTATGGGTTTCAAAAATGGTTAAAATAAACCGATATGAATTTGCACTCACCCTAAAAGTATTCTTTTTAAACAATAATATAAGTTTTGAATCTTAAAGACTAAAAGGTTTGCTTTATTTATTGATTTTTATTAATTTCTCCTATAATAAATAAGGGTGTTAAAACATTACCAGAAATCACCAACTCTTACTGGAAATGAAAGACTTTTCTCAGAGAGGTTTCTCAGTGTCTGTGTATCGCTGTTTCTTAAAATACTCTGTGAACTAGGACTTTAACACAAAAAAAGATATTTAGAAGAATGTTCAGGCTGTTCTGTTTAATAAAAAATACGTGTGAAATATTACACAAAACAGCATATCCTAAAGCATGTTCTTGATGCTCTATTTCATAAAATACTATATAATCTTTGGATTTAACACAAAATAAGATATTTTGAATAAATATCTGACTGCTCTATTTCTAAAAAAAAATACTGTAAACTGTACATTTAACAGATAACAAGACGTTTTGACAAATGTTCTGGCTGCACCATTTCAGAAAATATCATGTGTAATCACATGAAAAACACTAAAAAAAACTTTTTTGAAGCACGTTCCTGCTCTTCTTTTTTAACATAAAATACCATGTGTGAACTATGACTTTGACACAAAAGAAGATATTTAGAAGAATGGTCAGGCTGTTCTGTTTCATAAAATACCAGGAGCAAACTAACACAAAATAGGATTTCTATAATTTTTTTCCCTAAAATAAATAAGGGTATTAAAACAAGGATAAACCTGAAAATAAAAAATCAAATGATGACCTTTAAAAATATATTTTTTAGCAACAGAATATATGTTGTTTCCCCTTTTCTTTAAAAAAAAATGTTAGTTATTATAATTTTGCTATCATGATTATGTAATATGTGCATTTAATATTGTTTTGACACTATTAAAACAGATGCATTTGTCTCTGGTGGATAAATGTTCTCTACATCATGGCAAACATTTGGCAGAAATTACCAACTGAAAGACTTCAGGTTTCACTGTGTCTGTGAATCACTGTTAGTGTGAGCGGCCTCATTCGAAGCTCCTGAATGAAGCTCCAGCAGAACACACACATACACACATTACATAACCACTAACACACATACACACCATATCGGTCAGCTCAAAGTTCTCGTGCTCAGCACAGATGACTGACCTCTGACCTGTTGGCACGCAGCAGCTCGTCACGCAGCACAGCGCTGACACACACAACCAAAACAGACTCTAACACTCCACCCAGAAGAAGACGATGATATGTCGCGCAAGTGTTTAGTGGAAAACAAAAGAAGATATTTTGAAGAATGTTCTGGCTGCTCCATTTCAGTTTAGAACTATGACTGAAAACAAAAGAAGGTATTACAAAAAAATGCTCCATTGAGAAAAACACTCCAGTGACTGCTCCATTTTAGAACTAACGCTTTACACAAAATAAGATATTTTGAAGAATGTTCTGGCTGTTCCATTAATAAAATACAATGTGTGAAATATAACACAAAACAGGATATTCTCAAGCATGTTCTGAGTGCTCTATTTCATAAAATACTATGTGAACTTTGACTTTGACTAATACAAAAGAAGATATTTTGAAGAATGTTCTGGCTGCTACATTTCATAATATATGGTGTGAACTTTGAATTTAACACAAATGACATTTTAAAAAAATCTGACTGCTTTATTTTTTAAAATACTGTTAACTATGACACAAAAGAAGATATTTTGAAGAATGTTCTGGCTGCTCTATTTCATAAAATACCACATGTAAACCATAATACAAATGAAGGCATTTTGAAGAATGTTCTGGCTGCTCTATTTCATTAAATACTATATGGAGTTTGAATTAAAGCAAAATAAGATATTTTGAAAAAATACCTGACTGCTCTATTTCTAAAAATACTGAGAACTATACACAAAACAAGACGTTCTGACAAATGTTCTGGCTGCACCATTTCATAAAATATCATGTGTAATCTACAACACTAAAATGCTTTTTGAAGCACGGCCCAGCTCATAAAATACCATGTTTGAACTATGATTTTTGACACAAAAGTAAATATTTTGAAGATCGTTCTGGCTGCTTCATTCCTTAAAATCATGTATGAACCAAAATTAAATTAAATGAAAAACAAAAACTAACAAAAGTCATTGAAAAACTGAATAAAATAACAATTAGCAAAATGATAGTTCTCAGAATTCATTAGAAAATATTCTTTGGCAGAAAATCAAAACAAGAAATTTTGAAGAATGTTCTAGCTGCCTTATTTCATAAAACACTGTGTGTGAACAGCTTTTATTGCAGATCATAAGACTGAGATAGCCTGTGCCAGATAATCAACCTTCATGTCATAAAGCGACCAGAGTTTAGTATTTGCTTCTGTGAAATTACGTAATATGTAAATGAAGGTTTTCAGTCAAGCAGGATGTCAGGTATGGTTCTATTTAAGAGAACCTGATATTGGTTATTTATTTGCTTAATTTTCTTTCCACTAATCACAAATAGAGGGATGTTAAGAGTTAAGGTCTCCCCTTTAGATCTGAACAGTTGCAGAGTAAGTCCTAGCACAAACAAAAGAAACAATAAACCCCAAAACTCCTAAATATTTGTCTATTTTCAAAAGCACAAGAGCTAATTATGTCTTTGTACTGTAAATTATATATTTTATTAATTGGAAGAATTAATGGACCTGTTTAATTTTCCCACAAACATGTGACAAGTGAAAAAACTATAGGGTAATTAGTAGAAATTTGTGAATCATTATTGACTTACTGAATATTTGCCATTTTGCACACATTCTTCTGAAGACTGTAACAAATCAGCTTTAATGATATTAGGGTTAAATTAATGGAAGCATGTCAAATTTTATTTACCACAGACTTTTACATTACACACTTTATATGTTATTTTAAAAGATATTTTGAAGAATGTTCTTGCTGCTCCATTTAAAAAATAATATTTGAACTTTGGTTAACACAAAAGAAGATATTTTGAAGAACGTTCTTGCTGCTCCATTTCATAAAATACTATTTGAATTTTGGCTTTAACACAAAAGATGTTTTGAAGAATGTTCTCACTGCTCCATTTCATGAAATACTATTTGAACTTTGGCTTTAACACAAAAGAAGATATTTTGAAGAACGTTCTTGCTGCTCCATTTCATAAAATACTATTTGAATTTTGGCTTTAACACAAAAGATGTTTTGAAGAATGTTCTTGCTGCTCCATTTAAAAAATAATATTTGAACTTTGGTTAACACAAAAGAAGATATTTTGAAGAACGTTCTTGCTGCTCCATTTCATAAAATACTATTTGAATTTTGGCTTTAACACAAAAGATGTTTTGAAGAATGTTCTCACTGCTCCATTTCATGAAATACTATTTGAACTTTGGTTTTAACACAAAAGAAGATATTTTGAAGAACGTTCTTGCTGCTCCATTTCATAAAATACTATTTGAATTTTGGCTTTAACACAAAATATGTTTTGAAGAATGTTCTCACTGCTCCATTTCATAAAATACTATTTGAAATTTGGCTTTAACACAAAAGATGTTTTGAAGAATGTTCCCACTGCTCCATTTCATAAAATACTATTTAAACTTTGGCTTTAACACAAAAGAAGATATTTTGAAGAACGTTCTTGCTGCTCCATTTCAAAAAATACTATTTGAACTTTGGCTTTAACACAAAAGAAGATGTTTTGAAGAATGTTCTCACTGCTCCATTTCATAAAATACCATTTAAACTTTGGCTTTAACACAAAAGATATTTTGAAGAATGTTCTCTCTGCTCCATTTCATAAAATACAGTGTGAACACAAAAGAAATAAAATAAAAAGATCTGACTGCTCAATTTTTTTTAAATACTGTGTGAACTATGATTTTAACACAAAACAAGACATTTTGAAGAATGTTTTGGCTGCTCTATTTCATAAAATACCATGTGTGAACTATAACACAAAATGAGACATTCTGAAGAACGTTCTGGCTGCTACATTTTATAAAACAGTACTGTATATGAACTCAATTTAACAATACGATATTTTGAAAAAAGAAGATATTTTGAAGAATGTTGGAAACCTGTAATCACTGTGAATAAAACAATTACTAAGAAAGCCAATGGTTACAGGTTTCAAACACTCTTCAAAATAAATGTTCAACAGAAAATCAATCTGTTCTCGAACAAGCCAAGAATGTGTAAATAATGACAGATTCTGTATTTTTGGTTGAACCATCTCTTTAACAACAAAATTACCAAATAACAAGAATAAAAGGCACATGAATAAACCCAGTGCCTCAGCAAATACTTTTTTACAGTGTAGATGTGCTGTTAAACAAAGTCGTTGCTTGTTAAATCACTTATTACTGCTATTATAAGTGCTTCGGCGGTGACATACAGAAAGAAAATAAATCCTTCAGACACACTTATAGAAAAAACAAAACAATCACATACGACTGTGCCAAATTCAACCCCTCCCACATAAACACACACAACCGCATGTTCACACACACCACCAGTCGGTCCAGGCCTACGCTTCTGTTATTCACTTGCTATGTTGCTGCTGGTTTGTTTCCCAACACTGTCACATCCAATGAGATTCTCCCTCTGTCCTGGCTTTCTGCCATTCAGTGAGAAGGACACACACACACACACACACACACACACACACACACACACACACTGTAAAGACCCTCTTCTGTCGCTCTGACCAAACCCTTGCCTCCATCAGCATTACTTCTGTGCGACAGGGCACCATCAGCCTGTGCCGGTCCAGACAAACACACACAGTTCTTCACTACAAGGACAAATCCAGTGCGAGTTTAATACAGGGATTAGAACAATCCAAAACACACACACCAACACATCTAAACCCAGCTCTATACACCTGCCTGCTCTAAACATCTTTCTCATTTTCAAGAAGTACACGTCCTAACAAAAACATGCTGTGGTGGTGTTAAGGGGTAATATATGTTAATATATTCCATGACACTGAACGATGAATTCCATTTATATATATATACTATAATATTTATATCATATTCACGTCAGATTACACCATCTCATCATTACCATGGTACAACAATTGTCAGTATATCAAGATGACTGAAATATAATCCTGCATATGTATAATCCTGTCAAATGGTAAAGCAAAATGTATTATAAATGCATTACAATGATACAGGTTCAAAAAAATCATAGTGACAAAATAGTAAACACGACAGAATTATGATGATGCGTTTTAAACAAACATGATAAGATCATGGTTATACCAGTGGTGGTAGAATGCCAAAGAAAATTAAGATATATTAAATAAACCATAGCAATAACATGCCTAAAAACAAGGTAATCCCAGGGTACACAGTATGTCAAAAAACCGCAATAACATGGTGCATGTCTAAATGTACAGCAAGATAATGACATAGTGTATGTCCGGAAACATAGAAATAACATGATATGTATGTCACAATACCCTGATATACGTCAAGGCTTATTAATACTTTGGTGGATGTCTAAAAGCAAAGTTTATTTCAAAAACATAGCAATAAAAATGAATGTCTAAAACAAGGTACTAGCAGGGTTTATGTCAAAAAGCACAGCATTAATTTGCTGGTTATATGAAAAACAAGGTAATATTCCATTGTAAAAAGTGACTTTACTTTTAAGACTGAGCCAACTCATTGCCATTAAAAGTGACAAGTTGATTTCATTAAAAAAAAAAAACATTAGTAAACCCATTGTAACTTGGAACTGTTGAGTTTACTTTTATATTAAAATGCACATTGGTAATTTACGTAATAATTTTAAGGTAACAGATTCTCACTTTTTTAAAAGTAAAGTCAATTAACCAAATTTTACAGTGCACATACTATATCTAAAACAAGTAGGTAATGTTAAGGTACAGTCTAAAAACAAGTACACCCTGTAAAACGCTTGTTTGTTGTGTAATTACAAAATAATTACACAGCACAACAAGTAAAACATATGGTAATGTCATAATTAAAAAATCTGAAAATATCTGAATTGCAAACGAAAAGATCCTCCCTGTTGTTCCACATTGGTAAAAAATGCCATGTCCTGCCTGAGAAGCTCAAACTTTCCCTTCAAAAAAAAACTATGAATTTCTATGTAATATTGAATCCATTTATTGAGAATTTAACAAGAGAGCATTGATTGAACCCTTGTAGAAACACCTCAAATCCCCCCTCATTTTTTTGTTTCTTTCCTTTTCTTTTTCCTCTTCCCTCCACTTTTCTGTTCTGTCTCTTATGCATATAATATTAATATGATGTTACAACTTCTATTTTAAAAGAAAATGTATACATATGTAAAAGTTACAATTTGTACTGATGTAAAAAATGTAATAAAGAGTATGTTAAAAAAAAATATATATTGTAATTTCATTTCATGTTAAAACATGTACCATAAAAAAAAATGGGAACGCGATTTTGAAACAAAACAAGGTAGTATCAGGGTATGTTTTAAAATGTGTCTGAAACAACTTTTCAAAATAAATTAATACATTTTAAAAACTCATTATGAGAATCACTATGCATCTCTAGCTAATATGCAAGATGCCCCATGCACCAAAAAAGAATTAGAAACACCATGGCAGAGTAAATATCCAAAAATCACAGAGATACCATGGTAATTCTTTGGTAAGTGCAAGCTGTCCTTCCCACACTGTAAAAAAATATCTATCATGTAAAAAAAAAAATCCATTTATTAAATAAACTTAACAAATTTAAGTCAATTGAACTCAAAACAATTAAGTTGACCCCAAATGAATTGTGTTGTTTCAGCTCACTGTAAATTCATTGTAAAGTCGTTTAAACAAGCGGCAAATAATCTTTTTTTGAGCATATTTCCACCTCTCCCTCCTCTTTTTCCCAGATGGTAAGGATGATCACAAGTGTGTGCTTTGTGAAGTCAGGATCTCCTCTTTTAGAGCTACAGTTTGTAAGAGCAGCGCAAAACAGAAGAGGAGTGAGAATGAAACACCACAAGCTCACAGATCCATCAACGACAGTCCCGTGACATACCCTGTACATCACACATACAGTTGAAGTCAGAATTAATAGCCCCTTTTTTGTTTTATTTCGGCTAGAATAAAAGCAGTTTTAAATTTTTTAAAAACCATTTTAAGGTAAACATTTTTAGCCCCTTTAAGCTCTATATTTTTTCAAGTGTACAGAACAAACCAACGTTACACAATAAGTTGCCTAATTACCGTAACCTGTCTAGTTAACCTAATTAACCTTGTTAAGCCTTTAAATGTTACTTTAAGCTGTATAGAAGTGTCTTGAAAAATATCTAATAAAATATTATTTACTGTCATCATGACAAAGATAAAATAAATCAGTTATTAGAAATGAGTTATTAAATCTATTATGTTTAGAAATGTATTGGTTTCATTCATTCCTGGTGTTCTTGTGTAAATCCACCAGAGGTTGCTGTCAACTGACTGACTAATTGATCTACGAAAACCCCCAATCCACCTCCTTCTCTAAACCCAACCGATAGTGTTTTCAAAAGCACAGATTGACCCGATCACCCCTTTCCTAAACCCAACCAGATGCTCTACTATTTCCGTTAGAAATTTGAAGTATAGAACCGTCTGTACTCTAACCGCTAACATAGGCCACAATATATTGCCCGTTGGATGTGAATTCAATTAGAACTACAAATTCAGTTAAAAAAAGTATAAAACAAACTACAAACATGGCTGACGCGTAAGACCACATTAATATTTATACAACTGAAAAAGATTGAAATCATGTTTTCAGTGTTATATTTCATTAGCGACTACAAAGTGAACTTCTATAAAGACACTTTAAGACATTACCTACTGAATGCTTAATTATCCTCAGACCTGAGGAGATTTCTCTGCATGAAAGACCAGAGAATGGCTGATTATCCTGCTGCTACATCTCCATTAAAGGGTCACGAAACACCAAAACACATGTTTGAGATGTTGACAGTCATATATATGTGTCCCACGCTCCTAAAACACTATTAGGACACATATATTTCACAAAAAAAAGTGAAAATTGGTTGTTTTTGTGCGTAAATTCGTTCTTCCGGATTGAAAAAAAAATTGAAGTTACGTCACGGTGATTAGATCCTTGTGTGAATTCCAGCGTGTAGACTGGCTGCCTGTACCAGCAGATACAATGTGACATCTTTGAGCTTTTAGCATTCATTCATGAGAAAGACTAGGTTCAAACCAATCAGCACGCTCTATCGTGAATGAGGCGCAACTTCATTAATATGCATGAAAGCTTCGAAAACTGTTTTTACCTGTTACAGTGTTCAGACGGCAGAGAGACGCCACGTTGTGTTGCCAACCATAATTAAAACAAGTGGAAGAAGAATAATTGTTTGGAGACATGGGTCATCAGTGTTGCGTTTATAAATGTGCTGCAACAAAGGTTTTGTTTTCCTTTTCCGGTATGAGAGCGCAGCTGGACTCATGTGTGGATTACAGTGGTCTGCTAACACGTGACAAAAATATGTTTGTAAGGAACATTTTTTACCCGAGAGCTTTTCTCATCTGGAAATGCTGAAGTCCGGATTTGTCACTGGTCTCCTTTTTAAAAAGATGCGGTTCCAGTTGGTGTTGATTGTCCTGTCTCTACAGATTTGGTCAGTGTGTGATCAGTGTTCTTTGTTTATGTTTGTTCAGAGGCAAAGTTAGCAAGTATCGCCAGCAGTACTTGTTCAGTTTTTAAAGACATACCTTAATCAAAATGATTTAGTTACTAAGTTTACAGTACATTAATTTCACTACAATATAATTGACTGAAAGATCCGCTGTAAACGCTGCTCTCCGAATTTAAACATTTAAACACCTTAATCAAACTATTACCATCATGTATGATTGTCGCCGCATTTTGTGACAGGATGGTCTATACACACACGGCTTTCTGACACTATTCTCTGCACCTACTGTGAAATGCGGAGGGTTTTTTTGGTATCAAACATTCCATTAAAACTGCACTCTTCCAGCAGTTCCTCACATCCAATATCTCATTTGTAATGGGGCATACATGAAATGTAACTGAATGAAAGTGATAGGTCAAACTGCAGTTAAAATCAACAAATTAAGGATTTGGCAAATAATTCGATTACTGATGTCCATGTAAACATAGTCACTGTCTTTCTCCCCTGCGTCTGTGTGTTGTTTTGCCTCTGTGAAAATTAGCACATGCTCAAACTGAAACTCCCCTTTTCATGCAAACCCTTTTTTCTTTCGCCACTCCCACCTAAACAAAGCTGGACTCACCCCCCTTTCCTGACTTTTGTCAAACTAGAGGTGTGAAAACACCCTGTAGAGACCGGGGTGGGGGGGGTTCATGGCTTTTTAAGGTGGCCAATTAAATATGTAAGAAATGTAGATGATGCTTCGAGATGATTGACATAACTAAACAACATAACAGTCTGCAAATGAGTGATGATGTACTATTTCCCAAAGCTTGCGTATTCTTCTGTTTCACACTTAAAAGTCATACTTTTAGAACGTAATACACCAAGTATGCGAACTAGGACAGAGCATACTGTAGTGTAGACCCGGCAGACAGACAGCAGGGGTCTGCTGATTCCAACCAAACCAACCAGATTTCTGACAGCAAAACCTTTTAGCCTTCCTGCGTGCTCTCATACAAACAGTCTGTTAGCATTACAGACTAAGAACCGCCAGATAAAAGGTCACCAAGCCTTTGAGAAAACCTTTTTCTGTCACTTTCAATGAAGACTATTACATAACTCCACCATGGTAGTTACAAGCCCCTCGCTGAAAAAACCCACAGGAAACAAACGCTAAAATACAGAAGCGACCCACAAAATAATCAGGTTGACGGTGGGACGTGCGACACATGATACGACCGATTCTGTAGACAAAACCTGTTTTACAGAGCCGAGTTATTTTTCAAAGAGCGAGAGCAAACACATCATGTGACCCCACCTTGTGATTTTCATCAGGACGGGTATTTGAGACCTGCGCGCCTGGAGTGAAAATGCTTGATCATACTATGTTGGTGACTTTAAGACGGCTGCTATGCTCTAAAACTAGACACATGAAGAGTGTGTGTACACATCAGGGACCCTGATGTCTGGTCTCTGCAGGTCTCTGTTTCTGATGACCCATGCTTATGTAACGGTAGATGAAGACACACACACACAATCACACACTTACACTAGAGAGCACTTCTTGCTGCTGTTACTTAACACACTCTGGGTCTAAGGGTATCTGCCGAGATGTGAGGCATTCTGGTGGCAGGCCTGAACAGCAGGGTCTGAAAACTTTCCCAATTCCCAGCGGAGAGAGCAGGACTTCCGTGATCAACAACAGCCACTGTTTTAAAAAGCCTAGTGAGTGTGTGTGTGTGTGTAGAACAACAACGATATCCTGGAGAAAGGAACAGGCATCTGTAGCTTATTGCAATCATACAGATCTTTAAATAATAAAACTTTACAAAACTTTATTAGAGGTGGCACAGTGGCTCGGTGGTTAGCACCGTCGCCTCACAGCAAGAAGGTCGCTGGTTCGAGTTCTGGCTGGGCCAGTTGGCATTTCTGTGAAGAGTTTGCATGTTCTCCCCATGTTTGCATGGGTTTCCTCCAGGTTCTCTGGTTTCCCCCACAGTCCAAAGACATGCGAATTCGATGAACTAAATTGGCTGTAGTGTATGAGTGTGTGTCTGAATGTAAACATGTATGGGTGTTTCCCAATACTATGTTGCAGCTGCAAGGGCATCCGCTGCATAAAACATATGCCAGAATAGTTGGCGGTTCATTCCACTGTGGCGAACCCTGATAAATATAAGGTGAGGGAAAATGAATGAATTAACACTTTATTAGACACACCTGCTTGATAATGCAAATATCTACTCAGCCAATCACAGGGCACAAGCTTAAAAGGGATAGGCTACATCTGAAATCACCTAGTACTCGAGTAGGTACTACATTTGATATAGAATTTAGTACACAACCGCTAGAAAAATAAGTTCTATAAAGTATTAATGTCAGTATTATGAATGGAACTTGAGCTGCGTCCCAATTCACATACTTATACTACGCCCTATGTACTTTTTTGTAAAGGAAAAGTATTTACTTTTGAGTGTGTAAGAGAAAAGCTTTGGGACATACTACTTCCTTGTAAACAGATTGTTATGTTGCTTAGTTACGTACCCTGTCAATCATCTCGACACATCATCATTTCTTTCATATCTAATTATCTATGTTATTGGAGAAGCAGCAGCATAATCTGCCATTCGCTAGTCTTTCATGCAGAGAAATCTCCTCAGGTCTTTGGGTAATTATGCATTCAGAACTTAATGTCCAAACATATCTTTATATAAAGTTCACATTGTTGTTTCAGATGAAATATAAAATGGAAAATGCAGTTTAAATATGTACCAGTTGACTAGATATTGATTAACAGTCATGCAAACAAATTTACCAAAGCCTCTCTACCTGATGGTTGGTCTTGCGTCCGCCATGTTTGTAGTTTGTTAACACTTTGAGTTTGCAGTTCTAATTAAATTCACATCCAACGTGCAATGTCTTGTGGGCAATATTAGCAGTTAGAGTATAGATGCCTCTACACTTCGAATTTTTACGGAAAATAGTAACCAGTCCAGGAAACCTTGGCATATTCTTTTTAACATACTATGGTTTGGGACATACTAATTCTATTTTCGAATACTATTATGTGAATTGTATGCGAATTAGTATGCGAATTGGGACGCAGCATTGGAAGTGCTACATTTGCCATTTGTAATGATCATGTGAACTACCATTATGAATTCTCTCTGCTAATATGAATTCTCGCATGGCATTATGGGATAGCATAGCATCCATCGGAAGCGCACTTCAGAATCTCGCCGGAAGTAGCAGGTCATTTAAACTTCTCGCATACTGTTTTTTTAAATACTATGAATTCAGACATACTATTCAAAACTCCTGAGACAAATAAGCTATATCTCTGAACTTTATTAATAATTCTATATAAAATGCTGCGCCTCCCACTTCCTTTATTTAGTCGCAATGACTTCTGGGACTTCAAGAAAATTTTACTCTCAAGTCTGCATCGACGCATCCTTGATATCAAGAACACATCGGGGAACTTTCATGCGTCCTCCGTTCTTGCAGTCATGAGTGGAACTGAAATTTGGCGGTTGATGATGACGTTACACGAAAACACAAGATCGCTGAAGAACGAATACTAAGAAACAGCCATTCAAACCAGTCTAAATCCTTCCTCATGGCTCCTGATGATAAACTGAGGTCTTATGAAGCAAAACAATGAGTATGTGGAAGAAATTAATTATTAGCTTTAATCCACAAACAGTTCTATGCGCAAACAAACGTATAGTGAGCATGAGTTTCCGGTCTTGTGATGACATATGCGCAAGTGTGCACTCATTCGTTTTAGCAAAAATGGTTCTGTGATTGTCCAAGATGCAGAAACTGCTATAAATGATGCTTGCTCCATTCTGATAAATAAAACTTGCTTTTAAGTTTGACCAGGCTGTGGTTTAAAGCTAATAATTTAGTAAATAATGTTCAATTTCCTACACAGACCGATCGTTTCACTCTACAAGACATCAGTGTGTCGCCAGGAGCCATGGCTATTATTTTGGACTGGTTTGTATGTGTTTATTTTAAAACAACAACAACAAAAAACCATAGACTGCCATTATATGAATCACCAAGGACCACGAATTCAGCTAAAAATCTTCTTTAATGTTCTACTGAAGCAAAAAAAAAAGTCGCCTACATCTTGGTTGATCTGAGGACGAGTAAATTAATTATTTATTTTTTGAGTGGACTATCCTTTTAATGGATTTAGGCATGATTATGTGGTGAACTTAAAGCAGGAAACAATGTTGATGATGGTGTGGGGGATCTTTTTTATTATTTTATAATTACAGTGCAGCCATCTTGTTTTTAGGCCTGTTACAATAATGAATACACTGACAATATATCAATAAGTTGCAACAAAACAAAAAATATAGACGGTTTGGAAGAGGTTATCCAAATGTCTGTTAAAAAAACTTCACAAATAATGTTATAGCCATTCTACAAGGACGTTTATACTCTACATCACCGGTGGCAAAATTAATATCAGGAGATGGGCTTTTTTTAACATCAAATTACAGAATCAAAGTAACCTTTAAGCTAGGCAGGGGTGTAAAACTCAGTTCCTGTAGGGCTGCAGCTCTGCACAGTTTAGTTCCAACCCTAATTAAACACATCTGATCAAACTAATTGAGTCCTTCAAGCTTGAAACTTACAGTTAGTGTAAGTGTGTTGGAGCAGGGTTGGAACTAAACTGTGCAAGGCTGCGGACCTCCAGTAACTGAGTTTGACACCCCTGTTTAAGGGGCATCATTATTTACTCACCCTTGTTTTGTGCCTAACCAGTTTGAAGGTTGATAACAAAAGAAGATAAATTAAAGAATGTTGGAAACCTGTAACCATTGACTTCCTTAGTATGTTTTCCTATTATGGATGTCAGGGGTTACACATTTCCAACATTCTTCAAAAACTCATTTTAATCAAACTATCCATTTAAGAATAAAAAAGTTTGTCCCTTAAAAATGTCAATGCCTGTTTGCATTATTATACTGTTGTGCGATCATTGTATTATCAGTTGCATAAATGGTTTTAAAGAGACAATAATGTCACCTATCGCTGTGACAATTTCCGTGACAATATTTCCAATAACAAAAATTATTTATCATGACAGGCGCATTTGCGACGGCTAATTCCACTAGGATGTGTCATGTCATAAAGTATGTCGGTATGGATCAAAATCTCTGATCAGTGTTTCCAGAACCATGAAAATGCATGCTTTTATGAATTTAAAGAGTTAGTTCACCTCAATAAAAGAAAATGTATTGTTTTTGTTCTGTTGAAGACAATAGAAGATTATTTGAAAAACACTTGAAACCTGTAACCATTGACGTCCATTGTTTTAATTAAATGTATCCAACATTCTTCAAAATATCTTCTTTTGTCTTCAACAGAACAAAACAAGCCCCTAAACTGATTTGGAACAAGTAAACGGAGAGTAAACAATGACATAATTGACATTTTTTAGTGAACGATCCCTTTAAGCAGTTATGAAAGTGTAACAAATAAAGTGACCAATGAACGTACATTCCTGACCAATATATTTTCTCAATTCACTCTGTGAGTTAATTTAAGACCTGTATTTTACTTTTCTGATCTTTCCCCTCATGGTAAACAGATATAGGACCCCTGAGAGGTATCAGGGGATCCCCTGACTGAAGTTTCAGCAATGACCCCACTAGTTTCCACACACCATATCGGTTGCACCTCAAAACATTGAGCTTCCAGCCCACGTAACACGTTTACAGATTCAACTACAAGAGCACGCGAGGCCTGAAATAGCTCTTCTCTGCATACACTCACCCTCCATAAACCGCAGAGTACACACCCATTTCACACACAACGTAACATAAAAAGCATGTAAAGGCATTTTCCCGGCACACTCAGAGTAAAACACGAGGTGACACAATCCCACACAAACATACATCTCCTTGACAGTCCATTCTGAAGATGAAAGAATGAAAGTGGGGCAGATGATGACGAGAAAAAATTTACAATGACTGCAGTGCAATGAAAACACCCCAAACACACACACACACACACACACACAATTTTATATGCATAAACACATCTTTGCTTCATTATACCGTCACATTCAAATCCGCATCACCGGAGGGAAAACAGCCCAGTCTGCCCTGCAGAACCACAGAGAAGCACCAGGATAATTGATAAGTAATTGAGGGAAGGATCTGGGGTCTTTTAATTAACTGAAATAAAAACTCTGCACAGTTTAAGTAACAGAGCAGTGGTTACCGAGAGGAGAAGCCCTTAAGAAGAATTCCCAAACTACACTGCAGCGCTTGATGTCTTTTCAGCTGACCCATTTAAAGAAAAAGTTCTCATCAGAAACAGAAATGCTATCATCTGACCTCTAGTGATTAGTTAACATGATTAAACTGCTGTGAAAAAAATTGAATAAACTAAGCGAGAGTGCAAAGCTGTCATCTTTCAGAAAAAAACCTGCAGCTGGTTGACTCTGATACAAGATTATTTGTGTGATATAGTGTATATATGTGTGAGGTGACATAACTGACTATTAAATATTATTATTAATTTCTATTTATCATTTTATTTTCAATATTTTTTATAATAATAACAAATATTGTTGATATTATTATTATCTACACACACACAGATATATATATATATATATATATATATATATATATCTGCGCACCTTCATGTGTAAAGCTGCCGTGTAGTTCAGGTCAAACCACGTGATCTGCGCAACTAGTCGAAGTCAATCAAAAAGCGGCACAGCAGAGCATTAAAGTCGTCTAGTTGGTAGAACCTCTAATATATATATATATATATATATATATATATATATATATATATATATATATATATATATATATATATATATATATATATATATATATATATATATATATATATATATATATATATATATATATATATATATATATATATACGCTTTTTGATTGACTTCGACTAGTTGCGCAGATCACGTGGTTTGACCTGAACTACACGGCAGCTTTACACATGAAGGTGGTTCACTGAATAAAACTGCTCTCGGATCATTTAAAATAATTTTTTTAATTTTATTTTTCTTATGTCAGCGTCAAAAATTCACATGAATTTTTAGTAAAATTTAAATCGTTAAACAGATGCCAGTTATGTCGCTCTGTGCAAATACCCTTGAGCAGATGCTTGCTAATCACGTTTACGAAGCGTAGACACGGACATATTTAATGAATGAACAACACAATCTTACGGCAATTCGTAACTTTTTGATTTAGTGGCTAATTCGTATGAATTCGTACGATCTAATGCGTACAATTTAGTACGATTTGCTCATCCGCCAATTACGGTTGGGTTTAGGGATGGGGTTAGGTGCCACGCCTCTTTTTTAAAATCGTACAATTTCGTACGACTAAACTCGTATGAATTCGTACGAATTAGCCACTAAACTGTCAAAACGTAAAATACTTACGTTTTCTCGTGAGATCAGGCTGGAATGAACCATGAAGTGCGCAGAAAAGTGTGCCAAACTTTTTAAAAGGAGGTGTGACAAACTTTGTAGCATGTGAAATTATCATCCTCAGTGAAGATGTGCAGCGAGGAGACGTCTGATAACCAAGATGAGCCAGTAACTACAAAAAAATGTCCGACCTGAGCAGGATTTTAAGCCGCTTTCTAGCGCGCACCATTACAGCGGTAAAATATGCGTCAAAGCATGTTTCTGACAGTGTAATAAGGCTTAACGTTATAGTCTTTAGACTTGTACACACTGGGACACTTTTTGTTTGCGTTTATCGGCAGCATTTTGAGACGTTTTTCCGGATTCAAACTCAAGCAATTTTCACTGTCGTTAAGCAGAAGAGTGTTCAAAATCACTCCTTGATGTTAGATGGCACTACACAACTTTAAGCTTCTGACACCCGCTTGTAATACAGAACAAGAAGACAGAAAGTTGACACGCTTGTTGTTAAAGTTACTGGACGATTCGAAGAAGCATGGATGGTTCAAGTAGCAGCTCTAGCGATGAAGAAATGATTATTGTTCACCAGAGCAATAAGCAGCTCTATGTTCCTATCGCCTCTGGGCATCTTCTTCAATGTGCGCTCGCATTGACAGTTTTGCACTTGAGTGCCTTCAAGTGCTGTTTACTGTAACTTCAGCAGCTCCGTGAACGTGAACAAAAGTGCCAATCTGATTGGGGGAGAAGGTTTTGACGTGGCGGTTTTGTGCGTTGGTGTGCAGGATCACATTGGCGCGCTTTATTTAGTCACGAGCCGTAAAACGTCGATGGAAAATACGAGCAAAAAGCGTCCCGGTGTGCACGGGCCTTTTGCCTTTAGCGTGTCATGTTCTCGTGTGTTAATAACTTCACATGAACCTGTGTGCTGACAATGTATGCATTACTTCAGCACTAAAATATCTGTTATTGTTACATTCTTACTAGAACCTTCAGTGATCAATGTGTTGACTGCATTTATTTAGCAGTAAAATTAGCCCGGGTGCTTATGTTGCATCATTAACGAAATGAAATTTAAGTGTTGACAATGCATTTGTTTTTCACTAAAATCAGTCCTTGGTAATGTTGCATTGTTTTTGCAACGTGTTATGAGCTGTCAAAAAGCATGTGAATATATTTTTCCTGCAAAAAAAAAAAAATGCAAATTGTGGCTTGTTGCAAAACATTTGCATCTTGTGTTTTATTGATGACATCACCAGTGACTAGCCAACGTCGACTCGACTTACTCGATAACATAAAAGTCAACTTCCAAAAAGTCGTTCAACCCCTAATATACATATATTTGTGTGTGACGGTGGTGCAGTGTGTAGCACGATTGCCTAACAGCAAGAAGGTCTCTGGTTCAAGCCCCAGCTGGGTCAATTGGCATTTCTGTGTGCAGTCTGAATGTTCTCCCCATGTTCGTGTGAGTTTCCTCCAGGTGCTCTGGTTTCCCGCCACAGTCCAAAGACATGCGCTATAGGTGAATTGAATAAATTAAATTGTCCGTAGTGTATGTGTGTGAATGAGTGGGTATGGGTGTTTCCCAGTACTGGGTTGTGGCTGAAAGGACATTGATGCGTAAAACATATGCTTGAATAGTCGGTGGTTCATTCCATTGTGGTGACCTCTAAAATAGAGACTAAGCCGAAGGAAAATGAATGAATGCACTGTAGCTGTTGTTGATTTGATTTAATTAATTATATGCAAAGTATTGCAAGTCAAAACAGTAGCAAATGCCTTGACAGTTGTACATAGTTACAGTATATGAGAATTACAAGTACACAAATAATTATGTACACTATAAATAAATACATAACAGTAATTTTCCAACAGATTATTATGCAAAAGGATCTCTCGATAGTTCACAAAACAGCTATATCTAGAATTACAATTCAACACCAATCCCATTTTCCGAAACCTGAATATAGAAAGCTTACTGAAGGGTCATAATTATCCTTTGAGATTTGGGGAAATTGGAGCAACTATAAGAAGTTGGTGTAACAATGTGTAATTCCTTTACAATGTATTACAAAATCTGCCCTCAGGCTTAAGAGATTAAACCAGCACCGACAACAACATAAACAACAACAACAAGTGCAACACTTTCACCTCTAGAGCAGGCGGGATTGAGAAACATTACTATTGATGGCGCGATCACGAGCTACACTTGGCAAACAGACTGAGAATTCAATGAAACCTGCTAATCTAGCAACTTCTGAGCACTTTGAACCAGGTCTACAGCACATCATGTGGCAGAGTTTTTCACAAAGGAAACTATTTGAAAACAGTTACGCTCCCTTGTCTTTGGACTTGAAAGTTTGGAGGCGAATGGGAAAGAATGTCTTTGTGCTCAAAGTAGAGTATCCTTGAAATTGCAAGCCTAATGTTTCTCTAAGGGTGGGTTCCTGTCAGAGAAGCTCAAAAAAAACACTCCCTGCCTCCACTCTGAAGTTGTTCAAAGCCCAAAAAATACAGTGCTGCTCTGTGTTCCACAACACACCCCGCATTTCACCCCACTGTCTGTCTGAGAGAAAACGCCGGTGCTCAGCTTGTGCTCGCACGTCGCGTTAACTAGCGTGAATGGGTCGCTGAGAACACAGGCGACATGAATCAAATCATTTCCCAACAGGAAAAAGAAGAAGCCCCCAACCCCGTTCTGGTATGCCTCTCCTGATGTAATCTGCAGAACAACACAAGCACACTCAGCCAGAGCCACGTCTTCTCAATAATGAGAAAAATCCTCCTGTCAAATGAAGTTCATGGACACTCAAGGTCAAACAGAAGCCGCCACAGTCTCTGTCAGCTAAAGTATGCATCACATTTACTACAATCACAATCGTGAAGGTGGGAAGGTGTCAGGCTGACTTGGTTTACTGCATAGGTCTCAAACTCGATTCCTGAAGGGCCGCAGCTCAGCTTTTGCTTCAACTCTAATTAAACACAGCTGATGCCACTAATCAAGGTGTTCAAGTCTCTTTTAAACACCTCGATTATTTCGAGTATATGGTTTACTGTTATCTACCATGACATACAATATTGGTGAAAGACTATGGTGTATTTTTGCTTTAGAACATTTATTCATTAATTCATTCATTTTCCTTCGGCTTAGTCCCTGATTTATCAGGGGTCACCACAGTTGAATGAATCGCCAGCTACTGTAGGGTTGGGCGATGTCAACCAATTTGGCATCGTACGATGTCTAATGTGAAACATCGCGATGGACGATGGCATCGTCGTCGTAGGCGGCGGTGAATTAATCAGTTAATTCATTCATAACAAATTAATTATTTGAAGTCTACCGTTTCAACTACCTGACCCGCATGGTCTTTGTTTTACACATAACCAAATCATAAATAAAGTTACACACAAATTTCCACCTGTCAATCACTTTTTTCACAGGACTCTAGCATGAATAGGCAGAGTGATCTGTGTTGTTTTAATGGCGTCAACAAACTTGGTTGCAAAAAGATGCACAACCAACAGGAACCAACCAACACTATCTGAGGTACGCTAAAATTTATAAGTACAAGCGTAAAAGCGAAAGATTGAAGCAGTGTACTGACGCTGTGACATGTTACCTGATAGATTCAAAAGACAGAAGAGTCGTTAGATAGAGACAAGATTAATTATCATGTTTAACCACTAAAGTGAGACGTGATCCTCGATGAACTGTCAGACGTGCACTGCTCTTTGGGTTTTTGTGCTCAAAGCACCCACTGACTGCTGGAGCTCAGACGCATACGCTGCAGCATGACAGAGTATTTGTGTGGTCACGTGATGTGCGTTTTCAGCAGTATAGTGTGGAGGGAGGGATCTTTTTAGAATTGCTAAGTGTGTATTTTTCATGAGCTGCGATGATGCTGCGACGGGGGTGGGGCAGAGGATCACGATGCCGACTCAGCATCGTGATGTCTATCAGCGTCTATCGACCCAACCCTAGTAGGAAGCTCAGCATTGCATTATTAAAGTTCAGAGACGTAATCTTTATTATCTCAAATGTTTCCCTAAATTAGAAGGTGAAAGTAAACATTCATTCATTTTCTTTTCGGCTTAATTCCTTTATTAATCAGGGGTCACTACACCAGAATGAACGCCAACTTATCCAGCATATGTTTTATGCAGCGGATGCCCTTCCAGCTGCAACCTATCACTGGGAAACACACATACACTCTCATTCACACACATACACTACGGACAATTTAATGATACATAAACATTAGCAAAAATACCTAAAGGTGGGAACGCCCACTAGCATCTACAGTCGCCACAAAGGGCAAAAGGCAGCCACAAAGTTGCTGGTAGTGTGAATCAGACTCAACTAGGTGGATACAGGGTGAGTGTGATTTTGCCAAGTAGGACATTGTGCTCCTGAATCAGCATCATTTGTCCCGGAACAACAGTCCCATAAAACCTTCATAAGCTTCTTTAACTCTAACCTTGATCTATTAAAATCAGACTTGACAGTTGAGTGGAAGACCCTATAATCTAACCTTATAATCTGATTGGGTGTCATAAACCCACTCAGGACCATTTACAGGCTATGGATTAAAAGGTAATATATAAATAAATCGTCAGGAGCCACATGTATTCCTTTTGTTTTAACTGTATGGTTTTTTTTTATCTCAAAGTGCTAGTAAATGTTAACTTGCAATTTATGCATCACCAAGGTCCATTAATTTAGCTTAAAAAAAATCATTTAATGTTATATACATGGAGTGAGTAAATTGACAACAATTGTTCATTTTCAAATAAGCTATTCCTTCAAAGAGGAGTTCAAATGACTTTTTTGATCATTTACTCATGTTATTTTAAAGAGTAGATTGTTTTAAAGGGTTAGTTCACTCAATTTTAATTTCTGTCCAATTCCGAGACAATCCCGTTTAACTTCAGAACACAAATTACAATATTTTAGAGCTCTCTCACTCTCAATATACAACAATGATCCCGAGACATTCAAAGTAAAAAAAAGGAACAACAAACATTGCTCCAAGAACATTTGTGTATCAAAAAACTGTAAAAACAAATTTGCTCGCCAATGTCTTCTCCAAGTAATCCAAGTACTACAGGTGGCAGTATGAGATATCACCATTAGAGTCAACAGTGCAACATGCAAGTGTTGTATTGCCCATAGAAAACACACTCTATAATCTAATGCACATGAAAAACAAATTCGTTTTTTACACACAAATGTGTTCTTGGAGCTTTGTATATTACAGCTGAACCACTGAAGTCACATGAATGTTTAGACATGAATGTTAATGGGAGTAAATAATAACAGAATTGCATTTTTGGGTGAACTAACCCTTTAAACTGCTTGTCATACATGTATGAGCTTCTCTTTATATAGGCATGCTATATGTATGTGCATCTAACAATGTTTATATGTGATAACCCCATCATAACACATTTTATGTCTTTTAGAAAGACAAACATGTTCAATGAATACAGTATATGGACTACTTTTTGATTCAATTTTGTTTGCGTAAAAACATAATATTTACTATAGTGGAAAAACGCTCTCATTCACTCACATATCTTCTGATACAGATATGACCACTGATATGCTCTACCAATTTTAATTTGATTTTAATTTTGCTGTGTTTGTAATTTTTATTCATTTTTAATCTATACATTAAACTTAATGGGTGCCGTATTTCCATAACAACTAGCTGAAATACAATACATGAATTCAATATTTCGATATAGTGAAACTTGAAGGTATTAACCAAAGCCGCTTACAGTATAAAGTAAATGAAATATCATTTCAGTTTTAACTTTACTTTAGCATAGTGTACAATAATAACCCTTCCATAGGCATAATGCATGCAAGCGAATAACCGACATGTCCTACAGGACAGAGATTTATAAAGTTTTAAAAGAGGAGATGTTTTGTGTTATTAGATGGATGTCTGGCAGTGTTCAGGCTGTTGAAGAGCAGCTCTCTCCCTCACGCCTGCTCTCCTTCTCACCTCCAACTGTGAAGGGTAAATAAATAGCAATTCCGGACGTGACATGAAATGTTTAACAGAGACAGAGCCAAGGCTGTAGTATCTCTTTTGCATACACCTCGAAAGAAAAACTACCCTCCAGACACAAACCAAAGGCCCTAGGATATAATCAATCTCTCTTTTTTTGTAGCCGATATGATGCATTTTAGAATATTGTCTTTTTATTGCCAGTAAAGAACATTGACCTAATTTACTAAACTAAACATCAATTCCCACAATGCCCTTACAACAATACAGTGTCCATCCACAGGGATGTCCAAATGAGTGAGCCCAAATTATGTCTTTTTTTTATTAATAATATATTAGGACTCTACAATGAGTAAAATAGGTTTTTAAATATGGCATATATCATATTATATTGTGAATGCTACCATTGGAAGACAAGCCTTATGGCCTTGTAATTCAAAACACTTAAAAACATATTTAACAGGATGTTTTTACATTCAAAGTTTACCACAATGAGAGCCTGTGAGGGTTGAGGTTATAATAATAAGAATTTTTTACAGTATAAAATACATTACACCTATGGGGAGACCTCATAAACCATCAATATCTGTGTGTACAGGCATATTTGGTTTACAGGGACACAACATTGTATAATAACATGAGAATGACTTGGTTGTACTCTATTAAGGTGGTTTACAGGGTCACACCTCATGAACCTGTCATTTAAAATGCTTAAAAATCATACTTGAGATCTTTTGAAATTTAGATTTTGCCACAGGGGTCTTGTGAGGGTTGGGTTTAGGGTTAGGGGTGGGTAGGGCAATATAATAAGCGTTTTTTTATATTATAAAATACATTATGCCTATGGAGTGTCCCTGTAAACAATGTATACAAGTTTATTAGGACCGCATAATAAGTAAAATAGGTCTCAAAATATGGCATATATCATATTATATTGTGAATGCTATGATTGGAAGACATGCCTGATGTCCTTAAAATTTTAAACGCTCAAAAACATAACAGCGTGTTTTGACATTCAAAATAATAATAATAATAATAATAATAATAATAATAATAATAATAATAATAATAATAAGTAATTTTTACAGTATAAAATACATTACAGGAGAGATTTGGAGAGACCTCGTCAACCATCAATACCTGTGTGTACAGGCATATGTGGTTTACAGGGACACAACATTGTATAATAACATGAGAATGAGTTGGTTGTACTCTATTAAGGTGGTTTACAGGGTCACACCTCATGAACCTGTCATTTAAAATGCTTAAAAATCATACTTGAGATCTTTTGAAATTTAGATTTTGCCACAGGTGTCTTGTGAGGGTTGGGTTTAGGGTTAGGGGTGGGTAGGGCAATATAATAGGCGTTTTTTTTATAGTATAAAATACATTACGCCTATGGAGTGTCCCTGTAAACCATGTATACAAGTTTATTAGGACCTCATAATAAGTAAAATAGGTCTCAATATATGGCATATATCATATTATATTGTGAATGCTATGATTGGAAGACATGCCTGATGTCCTGGTAATTCGTAACGCTCAAAAACATAACAGCGTGTTTTGACATTCAAAATAATAATAAGCATTTTTTACAGTATAAAATACATTACAGGAGAGATTTGGAGAGACCTTGTCAACCATCAATACCTGTGTGTGTGTGTGTGTGTGTGTGTGAGAGAGAGATTGTATGTGGTTTACAGGGACACATTTTTTCAGCATTTGAGAATGTTTAAAATCGAAAACAATTTTACATTTCTATTTTAAACAAATTCATATCTTATAGCCATCATAATTGGGTCAAAAACAGTAGAATTTTTTTCAAAGTTTTATGAATAATAAAGGTTCTTCATGTTCAATGTTACAAATCCACTATATTTCTTTTTACAATTCAAGCAACTTCTCTTAAACAAAGTTTTAGCACCACACTGGTCAATCTTCTATCATCAAAATGCATGCTGGGATGAGCAGACCTCTCTAAACCTGCATTAGGAATCAAGTGTGGATCTGCAGAAGTCATAAACCGCTAGCATTTTAGAAACAAAGCTCTCTGACAGCAAAACATCCACACACGTCTTAACCGTGACCCCTTTTCTATACGCTTTCTGATGCTGGTTCCGGTTGGTTAACCATCACAGTAAACACAAACACATTTGTGAATTTCCTGCACAGTATACTAAATATTGTCAGTCACCGCTGACACCTGGGATAGTGCTTTACACAGTGGCCTTCAGATTAACCTCATTCATCTGTGTCAGGCCTCATCAGCGCGATGCCTGCTGCTCATTCAACCTGCAAACCTCACCGTCCCAAAGCTGCTTCAGCAAACTGACAGATGAGGACTCTTTGCTGGAGACAGAGCACTTACAGACACTCTTCAGATCTATCATTTACTGGCTTTTTAAAGTGACATTACAACAAAGGTAAAATACTAGATGTATGTTTTGCATCTTCTTAAAGGGACATTGCACTAAAAAATTATTCTTTCATCATTTACTCATCCTCTTATTGTTTAAAACCTGCTGGAGTTTCTTTGTTCTGTTTATGACAAAAGAAGATATTTTGAAGAATGTTGAAACCTGGTCACCATTATCTCCCATGCAGTACTTTTTTTTTCTACCGGTTAACATTCCTTAAAAAACGTTTCATTTAGTTCATCAAACTTTCAGAAATTTGTGATCGAAATGAATGTAAATTAGAACATATTTAATTAGAAATTGTTCTATTTTAACATCCAAACATAATTTTTGAAAATGCACAACAAATATTTATGTAACGGAGACTAGCTAGCGAAGTGCTATGCAGGTAAACCTCACTCCTCTGACCTCAAAAGGTGCTCTAGCGACATACGCTAGAGACGATGGCCTTTAGCCTCCTATTTAGATCAACCAACTCACATACAAAGAATTGCCGGTACAATCCCAGCTCAGTGCGGATTGGGTGCAGTAGGACTGGTGGGTTATGTGTGGGGGCTCGTCCGGGATAGGAGTGAGGCGTAATGCGGTGAGTGTAATGGTGACCAGCTAGCGAAGTGCTATGCAGGTAAACCTCACTCTTCTGACAGATGCTAGGTGCCATGGCCTTTAGCCTTCTTGTTAGAGCAACCGACTCCCATACCAAAAAAAAAATGCTGGTTCTATCCCAGCTCAGCGTGGGCTGGGTGCAGTAGGACTGGTGGGTTACATGTGGGGGCTTGTCCGAGATGGGAGTGAGGCCTAGGGGGGTGAGTGTAACGGAGACCAGCTAGTGCCATGCAGGTAAACCTCACTCTTCTGACCTCAAAAGGTGCCCTAGCGACAGACGCTAGAGGCCATGGCTTTTAGCCTCCTTGTTAGAGCAACTGACTCCCATACAAAGAATCTACGATTCAATCCCAGCTCAGTGCAGGTTGGGTGCAGTAGGACTAGTGGGATACATTAAAATAATATTTTTAAAAAAGGTTACAATTCTTAATGCAATAAATCGACTAGGAAAGTATGGTGATAAACATCAGTTATCTGTATATAATTTTTCACCTGTTATGGTTGCTAGGGTGCTGCAATGCGGATGCTAAGGTGCAATGTAGATTTTTCACTGGCTGCTTATTGTTAAAGAGCCCACTTTTGTAAGCCCTTTAAGTGATTTTTTTAGGGTACATATTATTAGCACCATTAATGGATATTACAGATTTTTAAATTAACATTAGATATTCATCATCCAGTACTGTATATTAAAATGATCATGCTGATTTTCTATAATTTCCTCTTTGATTACTTCTGTCATCTTATTACATCATATACTCACTTCATCTTTTAAAACACTAAAGATTTAATAAAACAGCTAAATAAAAATTACAGTGTGCATAAATGTTTCTATTATAATACAAATAGAATAAAATATATTCATATTATAGCATAAATATAACATTAAATAAAGTTTGTTACATTTCTTAAAATAATCAAATCAGAATTTCATCATATGCAACATTTATTAATTATTAATCTTAAAATAAAACTAAAAATGTAGAAATCTAAACTTCATATACTATTTAATATTACACATTTATATTTATGCTAATAATATATATTATATATTGTTAATATAGCATATACAGAACACGTTTACACACATATGTGCTTTTGTAATATATAAGTTGTAATATATCATTTTGCAATATATATTATTATATGCTATTTATTTGATACCAATCTTAATATATAGTATATTTATTATTAGATGTTGCATATAATAAAGTTTAGATGTAGTATTTTCTCTGTATGTATATATTATATAATAATATATATTACAATAGAATATTAAGAATATTAAACTAATTATATTATAAACAGAACATTCTGTTATTTTTTTAATCTGCATATGAATATCTACTAAACTCATCCATTCATTCATTTTCTTTTCGGCTTAGTCCCTTTATTAATCAATGGTCGCCACAGCAGAATGAATCGCCAACTTATCCAGCATATGCATTATGCAGCAAATGCCCTTCCAGCTGCAACCCATCACTGGGAAACACCCATACACTAATTTACACACATACACTACGGACAATTTAGCTGACCCAATTCACCTATAGCGCATGTCTTTGGACTTGTGGGAGAAACCGGAGCATATCTAGCAAATTAAATCATGAAATTGTTTAGATTGTAAATACATATTTAATATAATATATTTTTCAGTTATTTAGAAAAAAATACATGCATTTAATAACTTCACAGTCATTTTATCATATGTAAGACATAAAATGAAAGTCTATAGCAAAGAAAAAAATACTTTGAGACGTCATGTATGAGGCGCAAACTTACTCCATACAGTTCAATATTTAATACCCAAATTCCCATCCATAATCATTAACAACACTTGAACTACAAACAAATACGAAAACACCACAAATCAAAACATTAGGCAATGAACAACTTGCACAACAAGACACTTAACAGTCATTAACTAAGATTTATGTGATCTGTGATCTTCTCTGAATGATTCGAGTGCAGGATGATGCTAATGAGCGTGCTCGATTGTGCTCAATGTGCCTACGTCCAGGATTTATGTTTGAAGTACCTCTGGCTGACTCAGGCGCACATTGTTTGGAGGGATTGATGGAAAAAAATGTGAAAGGCAGGAATGCTTGTCTGGCGGCCTCCTCCGAGAGTCTCTCTTGAAAGACTTTACAGGATGAGGGGAACTTCGCTCCCTAGTACAAATCCTGGCACATCTCCAGCGCTCCAATGACATCACTTAAGAGGGGAAATGGGACGGAACTGGGGCGGCCGTTCGCTTGTTTTATCTCAGCATGGAGTATTTCGCTTTGCGTCAGCCTGCTTTTTCTCCCCTTTGTCAAAACCACACTTTGTCTATTCAAGGCCGGCGTTCGCTTCAGGAAATTCCTGCATCGTACTGTAACTGCGCTAAGTACAACTTGTAGTAAAAGTCCCTGCACCAAGTCCAAAAAACAAAATCTGCGTTCTTTCCACAAAATTCACCAAGGTTAATTCCCATCACTTGATTAATAAAACGTGGATATTAAGGAAAGACTATTTCATGCCAAGCATAACAGTGGTGAGGGTGGATTTCGGTATTCTGTTTGTATCCATGCAGTTTTCCTGTTATTGAATTCCTAGTTTAGTTCATATCCTTCTTTATGTTGGAAGTATTTAATCCTGTGTATCCCACTGTGAGAGCAGTAATGCCTGGAAGTTCCACAAACGTTCCTTTTACCTGGAAAGGTGGACACGTCTTCTGGTATTTCCATTTTTTTTCTTAGCTGCTATTTTCAACTTACGTTCTAGCTTAAAGGGACAGACAGTTCACTCAAGCAAAAATTTTTCAAGTGCTTGTAAACTTTTAGGAATTTCTTGTGTTCAAAACAAAAGATATTCTGAAGGATTCTGTAAAAAAAAAGCAGCCATTAAAATGCATGGTTGGATTGAATGACACTGTGGAAATCTATGGCTGTATTATTTTTATTCAACATTCTTCAGTATATCTTCTTTTGTGTTCAACAGGAATTCAACAACTCAAACCAAAATAAAATATGATCATAACTTGATTTTTAATCATTTAATTAGGAAAGTAAGGTCTGACTTTGCTTAGCCAAAAGTCTTGTGACTCAACAGAAATAATGTACAGTATAGAATATAAAGTCATGGTGCAGTGGAAAAATAGTTAACATTTTGTATGACTTCCATGAGCTTGGACGACTGCATCCATACATCTCTGCAATGACTCAAATAACTTATTAATAAAGTCATCTGGAATAGCAAAGCGTTCTTGCAGGACTCCCAGAGTTCTTTGGATTCATCTTCAATGACTCCTCCATCTTACCCCAGACAAGCTTAATAATGTTCATTTATGGTGACTGGGTTGGCCAATCCTGGAGCACATTGACCCTCTTTCAGGAACTTTGATGTGGAGGCTGAAGCATGAGGAGTGCTATCCTGCTAAAGACTTGCCCTCTCCTGTGGTTTGTAATGTAACAGGCGGCACAAATGTCTTGATACCTCAGGCTGTTGATGTTTCCATCCACTCTGCAGATCTCTCGCACACCCCCTCCTTCACCAAAGTTTTATGAGAATCTTGGGTCCATGCAGGTTCCAATAGGTCTTCTGCAGTATTTGTGATGATTAGGATGCAGTTCAACAGATGATTCATCGAAAAAAAATCCACCTTCTGCCACTTTTCCAAATGATCAACTAGAAGTCAAGTTATTATTTATTGCTCTCACAACTGGGATTGACGACAAGACTTTTGTCTTATCGGTTTGAGCATGAATATCAGTATTTGCAGTGATTGCAAAATATACACTTTACTAAATAAATATCAGCAAATAGCAAACATTATATACGTTCAATATTTAATATTCAGTGAGTTTTTAGACACAGTATTTTGTTTAGAATTGGCAACTAAATTTTTCCAAATGAATCCTCAGCAGAACATCTGTAGATCTCAGAATATTTTATCCAATCATAAAGCCAGCCACTTGTCTTATTTCTAAATTAATCAGCCATTCTGACCCAATAAAAACAACCAATTAAAATAGACAGCAACTCTGAAAAACTGCTGCTCAGAGCTTAACTTCCATTGAGCCATTTCCAACAAAAATATGGTGTATACAGTTATTATTATTGCTGCATAATCAGCAGGCAACACAAAATGAAGACATTTGAGGTCTTTGGAAAGATGTGTCACACTATCAGGCAATGCCAAAGCCTGTAATTTTCTTCTAAAGGAAAAAAAACAAAGTTAAAAAAAAAAAAAAAAAAACATTGGTCAAGGTGCAACTATTCTGAAAATAGTATTCCATTCTTGAATTTATCTCCCTGAGAAGTGCAAACACTGAGCCTCTCGACAACCATCAAATAACAGAGTAGTCCACTTAAATCTGTCCAATATTTTCCAGCTTGACCAATTAGACAGAGTTTGGCCAGAAGGAAGGTTGCGATTGAGACCATTTTTGTTTTAAAAAATGCAAATTTTTTTCTCTGTTTTGGTTTTCTGTCTACACTGAGATGGCAATTTGGTGGATTACGTTACATTTACATGTTTTCATATGTATATCTTTTGAAAACAACCTCCAAAGTGGGTACATTTGAAAGTTGCAATGTGTACTATAAAAAACTAAGAATTGAAAATGAAAATGGAGCATTATTAGTCATCTATCCAATTCAGATAAAATTGTGGCTCACATTGTACAGCAGTTGCTTTGGTTGCTCTCCATTTGGACAGCATTTTTAAAGATTGATGCAACCCAGGCTCATTCTGAAAACGTACCTCTATAAACATTAACAGAGAATCCCAGGAGCTACGTTTATTTGCAGTTTGTTTTTGCGAATCCACCAGAGGCTGCTGTATGCACTTTTTCAGATCTCCAATTTTTTTCGCGAGTGCCATTCGCGCCTGCTGTTCTCAAGTAAATCCACCAGAGGCCGCTGTCGACTGACTGACTGACCCACCCCTCTCCTTCCCTAAACCCAACCAATTTTATTTATTGACAGGAAAGCAGTCCATATGGAGTTAAGGGGTCAGCTGGTAAGCGTGAAAAGAAACGGCATCATACCGCCCCTAAGCGTTCATTTTAAACATGAAATGCAGCCATACAAACTTCTGGTTACATAATTGGCAATCTCTAGTTTTCAGAATGAGCCCATGTTGGATTAATGTCATTTTTCAAGATGTTTAGAGCTGTTGTTTTGGCACATCTCCCAGTCTATATTCTCACTCGCTTTTGCAACTTTTTTCTTTCTTATTTAACTTTTTGCACACTGAAATCTGAAATTTCGTATACGTTTTTTCTTATTAAAATCTGAAAAACCTTCCACACAGAGTCCGGTGCATATTAATTAATCCATTTCTTAAATAATTAATAAAACAATATAAACGATTATTTTAAAGATGCTTTTCTTGTCTTCTCCCTGCTTAACAAAAGAAAAGAAAAAAAGAGGAAATATTGGGTCCATCCCATCCTTTGGGAGATTGCGGAGAGAGGAAGCAGAGTTCCACCTCCTTATTAAAGACCTGCGGGATTATCCAGAATGATACAAAGTTTACTTCAGGATGTCCGTGACTCAGTTTGATACTTTGCTAGCAATACTGGACCACATATTTAAAAGACGACAACCAATTTCCATGAACCAATTGAATAGGGCTGAACGATATTGGAAACAAATCTAACATTGCGATTTTTTTTTTTTATTCTGCGGTATATCTTGCAATATGACAACAATTTGACCAGATGAATATCTCTATATCTGAGAAAGTGCATCTGCATAAAATCTAATAAACAATTTTAAATTAAAAACTGTGTTTTATTGTTTTACTAGTCTAACAGTATTCAGGTACAGTAATTAAATAATAAAAATAAAATAATTCAATAAATCAATCGTTATTAAAAGTTACAAACTGTACAATTTCTTATGCTTGAATTCTTTAAAAAATCATTATACAGTCACAGGCCTCAATAACCCATGTAAATTCTGCATATAATTGTGATATCCTGTGACTATTGCGAATGGTCACATTGCGATATCGATGCTGAAACGATATATTGTGTCTGATCCTAAACAGAGACTGGTAGTTTGTTTAAGGTACGGACACACAGACACACATTTTGCCCTGAATTGTTAAAACGCCCCTCAATATGTCTTTTCGGGTCCAAAAACTAAAAAAATTTGAACCACATTTGTATTTTGTTTATGACAGACGAAAGTTTTGGAGGCAGTGTGTCAATACAATTAAGACAACATGAGGTTGAAGTTATTTTTCAAGGTGCGAAAATTTCAGACGTGATTTCAGATCCAGTGTGCAATAACCTTTACTTGTAGCAACAACTCCACCTCGCTGTCAGCCCATTTTTAAAGCTAGGTGCTTTTCCTTGACATATTACTGCAATGTTTCAAAAAGAGCGGGAAAATAAATAAATGCCATGGAGAAATGATGCTGCCCAAAGAGTCTTAAGTTTCACGCATGCACAGTAAAGAAAGCGTTTGCAGTCTTTTCAGTGTGGATGAACAACTTATTGGAAACAATAAAAAACGATTATATGGACACAGAGTGTTTTTAGGCATAAACACCGTTTTCAAATTTATCCAGATTAGTGAGGACAGCCTGAACATGAGATTTGCTTACAGAAATTCAAGAACTTTCCAAAACAAACAAAGGTATAAAGGTGAAACAAAGACTCTGGCTGTTTTGAGAAGGTTAATGAATCTGATGGAATGTTTAGGTTAGGTTTTAGGTTATTCTGCAAGGTGACAGCAGTACTACACTGCACTGTACCTACTACACCTTGAAAAAGATCTTCGAAAACATGGCCGCTGGAATATCGGCTCTTTCTCTCTCAACAGTCGTAATGTTACTCCAAGGAAGTTCAATCTGTAATCCCACCCTTTACTGCATATGATATGTGAGGTTGGATAGAAGTATGCATTGCGGTTAAAGAGCACTCGGTGGTCCTATTTATCTGCCTAGTTGCATCAGGAAGGATGGCATCTTGGCTCCATGAGAATTTGTGTTTTCTTTGCTTCAGGGGTTTATAACAAGCTGGTCAAATGGTTCCAGCTGCCCTCTGTTTATGAACTATATGCAAAACAAGCTAAATTTATTGCACTTTCAAACTGTAATACACATCAGATGGAAGGGGAGAAGTAGAGATGTGATATTCTGCCACATAATAGTCTATTATTTAGTAATTTTCATACTAAAAGAATTACTAGTGACATGAAACATGAGACTGACAGTATGGAGCCTATAAATAGATGGGCGATTTTTCACTACCAAGTTCCTCATTACAAATAAGGCTATTCTAATGCCAAACTACATAGCGAATGCCATTAAATATGAATGAAAGCCAACTGCTGGGATAAAAAGGTTGAGCGGCATGAATGTACACTAACACTGCACTGAGGTCTAGCTTTGTGCAGTACATCAATAACAGACTGATACATAATTCTTTTGCTGTACGTGTTGAAAATGAGGCTTTTAGACTGTCATTTTTCTGAGCTCTTTTACATAAAAAAAACATCATCCATTTGGACACTGCACGGCAGGCAAACTTTAAAGAGACAGTTTGATCACAAATTAGGTTATCAAATATTCCCATTTGTGTTGTGTTGCCTTTTCATAAAACAATGTTTAAAATTATCTTTCAAGAAAATCAACATGATAATTTATACTTATATCTTATATATCTTAGTGTTTGTTTTCTCAAACTTTGTGGATAACAACACACAAAATGATGTTGAGGTGAATGTGAATGTAAATACTTCAGGAAGAAAGAGCATGTGTACAACTATATTGGGTCTGTGCATAATCAGTATATCTGGGTCCAAGAATTAAAGGTGCAGTATACAAGTTTGACACCCAGTGGTTGAACTAGGTATTGCATTCCTGGATCAAAACAAAAGCAAGCACAGGTTGCCAGATTGAGGACAGAAGCATGTTTTAAACAATGTTTTAAATAAAAGCAAATCACATGCGATAGAAGGAATATTTTCCATATTAAAAGAAGTTTTTGTACTAACCAACACCTCAAATTGATATTTTAGAAACGGCTTCTATTTCTCACAGGGGAACAACAGAAAACTGACAATGATCAACTCAGGTACACCTCATGTGCTTTATTCAGAGTTAAATGCTAACAATGTGAGTTTTTAAAGCCATTTTACATGACATTTATTGCTATACTAATGAAAGCAGCAGCAGATAGTTCACCTCGGATCTTGAACATAAACCATTTGAAATTTAACTTTAGAACTACTTGGATGACTACATCCATACATCTCTGTAATGACTCACAGACATCTAGTATGTCAAAGAAAGCGTTCTTGCAGGACTCCCAGAGACCCCCAGATTCATCTTCAATGCCTCCTCCATCTAAACCCAGACAAGCTTAATAATGTTCATGCCTGGTGACTGGGCTGACCAATCCTGGAGCACATTGACCCTCTTTGCTTTCAGGGATTATGATGTGGAGGGTGAAGTATGAGAGGGAGCGCTATCCTGCTGAAGAATTTGCCCTCTCCTGTGGTTTGTTGATACCTCAGGCTGTTGATGTTGCCATCCATCTCTCGCACACCCCCATACTGAATGTAACCCCAAACCATGATTTT
This sequence comes from Danio aesculapii, assembly GCF_903798145.1. NCBI lineage: Eukaryota > Metazoa > Chordata > Actinopteri > Cypriniformes > Danionidae > Danio > Danio aesculapii. Next base: position 33,519,418 of record NC_079453.1, on the reverse strand, counting down.
TCCTTCACCAAATTTAACTGATTTCTGTGAGAATCTTGGGTTCATGCAGGTTCCAATAGGTCTTCTGCAGTATTGGTAATGATTAGGACGCAGTTCAACAGATGAATCATCGAAAAATAATCAACCTTCTGCCATTTTTTTAAATAATCAACTGGAAGTCAACTGGGATTGACGACAAAACTTTGGTCATGTAGTATACAGTTTTGTCATGTAGTATACATATAATTCTATAAACACATGTACAGCAAGATAAATGTATACAGTATTATATACAATAATACAGTATTTTTGCTGTAATTGATTTACAGTAAGTTATTGGCGAACTGCTGCCAGTAAATTACTGTAGATACAACAGGAAATTGTTAACAGTGTACCTTTAAGGAAATTTCAAATGAGCGTGCAACTTATGTCTTTCAGAAACAGGCCTTTTCCACAACAAGGATTTTCATGGTGTTCGACACCAGCTGCACATGAGAGAGAAGCTTTGCTGTTCTTTGTTGCTTTCATGCTGAAAGAGTGGCATCAATAGTGGCTCTACTGTCTGGAAATGCCCAGAGGGAGCAGCAAGCATACAGATCCATCCACACCAGAGGAGGACAGCGGCCCATAGAGGGGTCATCGATCTCCACACTGACACAGAGCCGCTACACTATTCACACTCTGCCATTCAGAAGTTCAGCCATCGATCTCTCCTATATCTGAGGCCATCTTCACTACAAAGGCTCAGATGGGCTGAATGACAAGTGCGGATTTTGCCTTTGAGCGCACCTGGAAAGCTGCAAACTCACAATATATTGCTGAATTTGAGCTGGAAACAACATATGGAGGAGTGGACTGCCATATTTGCTTGTACTAATTGAATATGCATAACTTTCATGCACCCTATTACTTATTTATGCAGGTTGGTACTGTATATGAGATAGAAATTAATCTGCATGAAGCACCCACAATGTGTGAATCATGCCGAAGCACTGCTGTACAAAAGCAGAATATTAATGATATACATGACATAATCAACAAAATTATTCATCATCGTTTTTTTTTAGAGCTGCATGATAAATTGAAACAAAGTTGATACTGCAATATGGTTTTAGGCATTTATAAAATGGCAAAAGCTTCTGTTTAGGCTGCTTCAGTGTCTCAAAGCAGCTTGATTCATAAACCCTCAAATGAAAGGTCGATTTTCAACATTTTAAAACGAACATATTATGGACGTTTATTTATTTATTATTAAATATTTGATTGGAGTACAACAGTATTATTGTAATATATTAGTCACACTACAACAAGATTTCATGAGTCAATGTATTTACAAACACAAACTAATTATAAACAATACATTACAGAATTTATTAATCACAGTTCATATTAAACAGTTGACATTTTTATAAACATTAAATAGATGAAATTTTGGCCTTGAGGATTTGAAATGAAACTGTCCGTTTTAATTCGAGGGTATTTACATCCAAATCAATTAAACGGTGTAGGAATTACAGCAGTTTGCATAAGTGCCTCCAACTTGTTAAGGGACCAAAAGTAATGAGACAAAATATTAATGATCATAAACTAAAAATTCATTGTGTTGGTGTTGGAGACAAAAGATGTTAGATGTCTATGTCCCAATATCTATGGACCTGACTTTAAACCATTTCCAAATAGTCCTATAATAAGTCATGTAGGGAAAATTCTGTTTTTTTTTTTTTTAATTACGTTTTTCAACTACTCAATTTTGCAACAGTACAACAATATACTGTATATTTGTCTTGTCTGATATTTTTTATAAATAATAAATAGCTCAAGTATATAATTTAGGCCATTTTTATTTTCTCTGCAGATGCACATAAATTATCATTTTCAAATAGTCCTATTCAAGTCAAAATTTGTTATGAGTGTAACAGTATTATTGTAATATATTTAATTGGTCACACTTTACAATAAGGCTTCATTAGTTAATGTGTTTACTAACACAAACTAATAATAAACATTACATGTACAGCATTTATTAATCAGTTCAAGATTTATTAATGTATCATTAACATTCAAATTCATGCTCGCTAACATTAGTTAATCACCAGGAGCTAACATGAACTAACAACAACTGTTGTTTCGTTAACTATAACGTTAACTAGCTTGAACACATACTGTAATAAATGTATTGTTCATTGTTTATGTTAGTAAATGCGTTAACTAATGCAACCTTATTTTAAAGTAATACCATTTAATTTGTTTTTTGCTTATATATATATATATATATATATATATATATATATATATATATATATATATATATATATATATATATATAAATATTATTATTATTATTATTATTATTATTATTATTATTATTGTTCTATTTTATTATTATTATTTTTTTTTTTTACAACAGTAAATGGTTCAAATAAAATTTAGGCCTGTTTTATTTTCTCTGTAGATGCGCATAAATGATAATTTCCCAAAAGTCATCTGGTGAATATTCAGTTTTTTTTTATTTATCTTTCTGACTACTCAATTTTGCAACAGTATACAATACAATACAATAATTATTTGTCTTGTTTGATATTTTTATAAATATTAAAGAGATCAAATGTAATTTAGGTCTTTTTATGTTCTCTGCAGATGTGCATACAGTTAGCTCCATAAATTTTGGGACATCGACAATTCTTTAAATAATTTTTGGCTCTATATACCAAAAATAGTATTTAAATGACATGAAGATGGGCTTTAACTGCAGACTGTCAGCTTTAATTTGAGGATATTTACATCCAATCAGGTGAACGTAAAAAAAAAATTGTATACAACAATATACTGTATATTTGTCTTGTTTGATATTTTTATAAATATTACAGAGATGAAATGTAATTTAAGCATATTTTATTTCTCTGCAGATGCACATACAGTCAGGTCCATAAATATTGGGACATTGACACAATTCTGACATTTTTGGCTCTATACATCCAAAACGATGGATTTGAAATTAATCTGTAGACTCTCAGCTTTAATTTGAGGGTATTTACCTTCAAATCAGGTGAACACTGTAGGAATTACAACAGTTTGTATGAGTGCCTCCCACTTGTTAAGGAACCAAAAGTAATTGGACAGAATAATAATAAACCAAAAATATACTGTGTTGGTGTATTGAGCCAAAAACGTTAGAACGGTGTCAATGCATATTTGTCTTGTTTGATATTTTTATAAATATTAAATAGTTCAAATATAATTTAGGCCTGTTTTATTTTCTCTGCAGATGCACATAAATTATCATTTCCATACTCATCTGGTGAATATTCTGTTTTCCTTTTTTAACTACCCAACTTTGCAACAGTACGCAACAATATATATTTATTTTGTTTGATATTTTTATAAATATAAAAAAATAAAATGTAATTTTATGCTTTTTTTCCATCTGCAAATGCACATAAATTATTATTTCCAAATAGGAGTCATTCAAGAAAAAAAAAAAGGTTTTCAAAATACTCCTACAGTAAGTAACAGAACATCCTCTTGTAAAGTACATTTCTAGAATTATCATGCAGCTTTGCTTGAATCTACTGCAGCACGATGCTCAACTACACAGGTATTACAACAAATTCCCCCACTTTGCTTGATAATTCCTGTGCCTTTGGCTCTAAATTATTATATTTCAGATTGTAAAGGCCACATGAGCCCATTAAACGGGTCTTTAAAAGACTTCAAAATGACTCCCGGCTGTCTAGAAACCACATGCTCATATGTTGCACTCGAAGCTGTAGAGCCTGAATCTGTCACGAATTCTAGAGGTTTGAATGTGATTTATTCATGCAAGTGCTTTATTTTTAACTCCGCTTCTCGATGGATGAAGAGATTTATTGATGATCCTGAAGCCCCGTCACTACGACAAGATGAATATGAGGGTTTAGGAAAATTTCAGCTCATCAACGGAACAGTTTCGAATCACGTTCGTCGTATTGTTCAGCCGGAAAAATAAAAAGCGTCAATTTAGGCTATACATAAAGCCATCACGGGGAGTCTAGAGGAAGACGAGCAGCCTGCACGCTGACATCCACTCAGTGGAGAAAGGAATGTTTTTCATCTCGATATCAAAAAAAAAAGCTCTTGAGCGCTGGAGTACAAAAGCAGGTTGGGGATGTGTACTTCGCCCATGGAGGGAGAGCAAATGAATAGAGCTGAGAGATGAAAGAAAGGGGTTATAAAGGTCTGGAAACAGCATTGCTCAATCGATCCCGTTCCTTGCCTCCTCCTTCCCACCTCATACTGTGAGATTTTGACACTGTAAAAGGACATTGAACTCCCGGAGACTCCTGATACTCGCGCCATTCACAAGTGGGTTGGAAATACATACAGGTGTAAATGGGGTCCAAAATATTTACTGATTTCATCTCTCACAACACGTTTAGAGGTAGTAAAGCATGTGTTCGACATTTGCTTGCCAATATTCAATAAATCAATATACTGTGATTATGAACATGCATGATTTTGATTTCATCGGCACTGAATAGCAAGAATAATTACTTTATATTTATACTTTTTGTTTTGTATATTCATATTGTATTTGCTGTGTTCATAACAGTAACGTATGCTTGGAGACCTTGTTGGTTAGCTTAATAGTTCAAGCCATTTTGATTTCACATGTTAATCTGGCCTACTACACTGTAAAGAAATGCTGGGTTCCACACAATCGATTTGTGTTGGGACAACATGAAGAATTAAGCTAACTTATACGTTTTTACAAATTTAAGTGGACTGAACATAAAACAATTAAGTTGTCCCACATTAAAAAAATTCAAGAATTGTGTTGTTTCAGCTCATTTTTAATAACATTTTTTTAATAACAATTGAACAAACAGCAAACATCATTTTCAGTGTGTACATGCTGAAATATTGATTGACAATTTTGTGATTGTCTGTTAATATTGTCCAATAAGACTCCAATAGTTAACATTAGTTAATTAAAACAAGCTCGTGATGAACTTTCATTAACCTTAGGTGACGTTCTTAGTTAATGCCTTAGGATTAAAATCATAGTAATTGATTAATTTAATTATTTAATTTGATTATTGTAATTTTTATTCGAAATTTGATTACAAGATATAATCTTTTATAAAATATTTTTGCTATTTAAATTGTTTGAAACATTTGTTAACTCTGAACATGCATAGACAAAAAAGCAATCCACTAAGTATTTTTGGTTATTATACCTGTTCAAGTAACCTTTTTTTGCAGCTTAGGTCAATACCGTGATAATACTGTACACAGTAATAAACGCTTCAAAACTAAATCGCAACAACATTTGCTTACTCTGAACATTTATTCATTCATTTTCTTTTCGGCTTAGTCCCTTTATTAATCAGGGGTCGCCACAGCAGAATGAACCGCCAACTTATCCAGCATATGTTTTACACAGCGGATGCCCTTCCAGCTGCAACCCATCACTGGGAAACACCCATTCCCTTCCATTCACACACATACCCAGCCGAAGCTTGAACTAGCGACCTTCTTGCTGTGAGGCAAGAGCACTACCCACTGCGCCACCGTGCTGCTACTCTGAACAAGTATAGACAAAAAAGCAACCTACCAAGTATTTTAAATTTATTATAGCTGTTAAAGTAACCTTTTTTGCAGCTTACTGTAGGTCAATGCTGTATACAGTAAAAAAAGCCTCAGGAATTAATCGCAACAACACAAATTTAAACCGTCAGAGGTCTAGAATGTACTGTATGCGTCTACATCACATTTGTAGAGGTCTTCATGGGTTTACTTGGACTCAAAAAAACAGAGGTCCAAAAATGTACTTCGGGTCTGTCTTCAGCTGTTTTTTGTTTTTTTTATGAATTAATTTATGCACATCAGGTTTGAGTAATAAGTGATTTGGGTCATGTTCGGATTTTAGGACCAAAGAAGATAATGAAATAAAACAAATCTTTATTAAACCACAAATGTTCTATTTTCTTGTGCCTGAATGCTTTAATTTAAATTTGTGTGTGTGTGTGTGTGTGTGTAATGCTCAAACACTAAACTAAAATAAGGATTTGTAGGTGAAATATTCATTTTTATTATTCTTCTAAATGCATGTTTTTGATCTTAAACGTGAAACATTAATCTATGCATTTCTCACTTTAATAATGTTTATTGCTTTTAATCAAAACACCACAACTTGTATGACAAATAACAGACTTCACTAGTCACTTAGTTCACTTAAACCCCACCACTATTACAATCAACCCTGAAGGGTTAGTTCACTCCAAAATTACAAATTGCTATTAATTTCTTCAACCTCAGGTGACATTTCTTTCCTTCAGTGGTGCATTTAATGTAGCAAAAAACTGTCACTTTCCAAAACCTTCACTCTCTCAGTTCCTCTCCGCCAACTTCCATCCGATCAGCTGAAACAATCAGATCTTTCAAGAAGCAGCTGAAGAAACGTACACCTCTTCCACAAGCACTCAACCACAAAACACACTTAAACCAGCGCGCTTCCACAAACAAAATCATGTCTGCATTTCAAAATCATCTAATGTCCATGTATCATGCATGTATCAATTGATTAATTTTCAAGTTTTGTAAAATTATGAGCAGATTCAAAAGGCATACAGTATATTTTCCTCACTTCATCAAACATTTTTGTTTTACATATTTGAAACCAAATGCCTTCCATTGTAGGAACAAAAACAGCTGAAACATTCTTCAGATATCTTCTTTTATGTTCTAGAGAATAAAGTCAGAAAGTGAATGGCGAATGGAATGAATGGAATCATAAATGAATACAGAATTTTCATTGTGGCTGATTTACTCTATAATGCCAAAGTCCCTTTAAGGCAAGTCATTTCACTCGGCAGCCATCTTTGAAACGCCTCTCAGGCAGAATGCTTGGGCATTGAATGGGGAAACATCAAATTCTTCAAAACTGCCAAGCTTATGATTACATTACATATTTGAAACCACCAATAAAATTAAACAAAAATTGTCTCATAAGTTTCATTTCTAAACATTCGAATCAAACAAAATTGGTATATTTTCAGGTTGCCCGAGCTAATGCTAATGCTAACCTCATTTATGGCCGTTCTACACATTATCATCCTCTGGATAATGATCGTCTGATCATGCTAGTTTGCTGAAGTAATCCACAACTTGGTTGCCATATTGACTGTTACACTTTCCCCCATTCAAACCTATGCAAGTGACATGTCTTGTGTATTCTATTGTCTTTGATAATGTACAGCACTACACTCAAAAAATCATGTGTGGGAAGACTAAAATCGAAAAAGCATACTGTGAATGCAACATGCATATAAGAGGTTACCAGGTGCAAACAGCAACAGATGGCCAACTGTGACCAAATGACCCCTGAAAAGACCAGGTGTAAACAGGGATTGTGTCAAGCATTACATTTAAGGTTCAATTCCAGCAGGAAAATAGCCAAAGTTTGAGCTCAGAGAATGAATTGACTGAAAGTACATGATGCTCCAGAACAATGAGTTCATGTATGCATACCTGTGAGGGAGTGTGCTTAAAGAGCTTGCCTGGATTGGCCTACCTTGAGACTTATTTTCCAGCAAGCCAGGTTGACATAATCTCCACCCCTCTGATGTGTAAACAAATTTCTAGTCCAGCTGGCTCTACTCACCCATTGGCTGAAACTGTCCCTGTCAATCACACCGCTATTATGTAAGCAGTGTCTGCAGGTGGAGGTGTGTCTCTCTCTGCACATTTCACCGGCACTCGAGCATGTCAAGTGAGCCATGCCTACATCTGTCACAAGCTCAGTTAGGTTCATCAAACCCACCTCCGCCGACACTGCTAGTCTGAACAGCGCCGCTACTAAAATGATACAAGGACAGGCACTTCACAAGTGACAGGTGTGTATGTGTAAAACTGAACAAATCAGCACACACGCAAGAGCGCTTGTGATTAGGCCATACTCTGTGTCTTAATTACCACTCATTAGCATTTAAAAGTAAGTGGTACTGGGGCCATCAAACGGAGATTTGCTTACCGAGTTATAGCACAGAGCAATTCACCACTGCACAAATCCTTCTGTAAAAAAAAGCATTCGCTGCATAATCAGAGCAGACAGCTTAGTCCCCAGGTTGCAAAGGGCAGCCCGTACCGTTTGAAACGTATTACAACCACATAAAAAGGGGGAAACACTAATCCACTCGCTCTCCAAAACAATGGGATTTTCATTAAAAGCACCAGGATTTCTTAATCATTCCAAGCCTTGGAAATGTACACTAATAATAAGCATGAAAACTGAGCATGTGGCAGTGATACTCCGGCAGAACGCTGTGAAACTGAAGCTCTGTGACCTTGCTAATAATCCACCTTTATTTATTTGAACAAGCAGATCTTTTAACATTCAACGCAGGAATTTTATTTCTCGCTACGTCTGTCTTTGCCTTTTTTATGGCATGCCAAAGCTTAAAAGTGAACTAAATCAAGTGAATAAAAACAGAATCAAAGGGAGATATTTGCTCTTAAAAAGTCATAATGAAATGTTTTGCTTCACTTTTGCTGCCAAGGTCCTATGAGCTGTAAATTTGCAAACAATTGAATTAATAAAATAGCAAAAGAAGTGTTGCATAAAGGATAGAATAAACTACAACAGTGCACAATGAAGTCCATTCAAAAATGAAAGCTACAGTACAATATGACATGAGCATCATGTTGTAAACCTGTGCAGAATTACTTTAAAATTAACCAATAAAAAAGTATGCAAATTATACTGTACATAGCAGTAGTGTTACTTTGCATGGAAGAATGTATTTGAATGTACAACATAATAGTAAATGTACTGTGCAATAAGTTATATTACAGTAAGTACTGTATTGTAATAGTCCAACAAAAGGCTGGGCGATAAAACCGATATTGGTATTAATTAACCGAAGACCATTGTCAATGTTGATTTAAAAAAAAAAAGATTCTGTATGAAGGCTATAGTTTTATTGAAATATGACTGCTGAGTGTGTGTCTTGGAAGCAATGCCAATAAGCTTAGGGTGTAAGTTTGTTATTTCCGATGGAGGCGCCTGTGTAAATAAAAAAGAATGTCACCAGATTGGCTTTTTGGTTTCTTTTCTTGTGCATCCCAGCCACTAGCATAGTGGCAGAGCATTTTTTATCATGGGATGTGATATAGTCACAATTTGTAATGTTGCAGTGTGTATTTGAATAATGATGGCTGGTTCCTTTACTTGAAAGCTCAGATTTGATCATCATAATTTGTTTTGTTTACAGAGTTTAAGGTTTACTGTATCATTATTATTGCCACTTTACAGATGTTGATCTACCTTAAAGTTTGCTTTGGTAAAGCGTAAAAGCTGAACAATCATTTCACATACTTTGTAACATTTTATTTATCAAGTTTGAGGGTCTCTTTAACACTTGTGTTTATTTTATTATAAAGAGGTGAGATATTTTGTTTAAATGTTTTTTGTTTTTGACTATTAAAAATATTTGCCTTAGTAATGTTGGTAAATTAAAATAAAGTGGTTAATTTTTTTAAATCCTAATATTCCCAAATGTATTTTTAAAAAATATTCAATAATTATTATTACCGAATGATATGAAAGATGATAACGTGATTTTTTTTTTTTTTTTTTTGCAATAATCGCCCAGCCCTAGTCCAACATATGCCTTAGTCCCATGAATCATAAAGCTGCATACCTGTATGGGTCATTCTTACTATTTGGTGCCATTTCAGGTAGTAACTGTCCCTGAAAATGTTTTTAATTTTCCAAGATTTTATAATCTCAGTTGAAGAAGTACTTGTTAAGAAAAATATACTGGTCCAGCTCAGGATATTACAATTTAGCATTTTTTGCAGGATTTTCACATGTAACAGGCCAAATGTACCCCATTACAGAACATTCTTGTACTGTATCTTTTGAAACGTGTTGAAAAGAAATCGTTACTGCAATATTTACATTTTCTAAGAGCTAAAAATGTATTACTGAACAATAATTATCTAAAAAAGATTTGTTATGATTTAAGGCACATTGTCAATTTAATGAATTTATCATTCATTCATTCATTTTCTTTTCAGCTCAGTCCCTTTATTTATCAGGGGTCGCCACAGCGGAATGAACCGCCAACTTTCCAGCCACAACCCAACATTGGGAAACACCCATACGCCACACCACACATACTCCACTGCCAATTTATCTTATTAAATTAACCTATAGCGCATCTTTGGACTGTGGGGAAAACCCAGAGCAAACCCACACAAACAGAAACTATACACAGAAATGCCAACTGACCCAACCTGGTCTTGTACCAGTGACCTTCTTGCTGTGAGGCGATTGTGCAATGCACTGCGCCACCGTGACGCCCTTAATGTATTTAATTTAGTTTAAAAAAAAGATTTTTGAAGATTCTGTACCATTTAATGCCTTGGGGACACAAAATGGCACTGAATAGTAGGAATGACCCGTATACTACAGTACAGTAAACAGTATAGCATATGCCAGTAAACTATAACTGTCCTGTGAATCATAAACTTGCATCATAGTACACTAAAGTAAAGTGTATGCATTAACTGTCATAACACGTGATGAATCTTTGCATAGTAAACACCATTCAAAATAGTTACAGCTATACATTGCACAACATAGTTTGCATGCAAGGCACATAGTGCAGATGGTACAGTATAGCGTGTGATTTGACACTCTGACCCTATAACGAAAGACCTACATGAGACTGTCTTAACCAACTGTTTACATAATCAACGTTAAATCGCAGTTTATTTACTAAAGTCATGTCAGTCACAATGCATAGAGCCCCGTCAGCCGGCAAACACATGAAATATACACAGCAACAGCTCATTATATAACCAACCGGGATGAACCGAGTGACATCACGGCGGGATACACTCAGTGGCTGCGTCTCAAATCTTAGTAACGCTGCCTACCTAGAGAGCAGCGTTGGAGTCGTTTCAGAACGCATACACAGTGCGTTTTAGGAATCATAACCTACTATATGATGCCCCCCAATACGACTATTGAAACACTGCCAATGTCTGTTAAGTGGCACGGAGACTAATTTGTCGTAGCCTTCTAGTATTAAACAGACAGCGGCGAGCGATGAACGCTCTTGCGTAAACCGCGTCGCCGTGGATTAAACGGTGCACAAGGGTTGAAGTCGCAACTCTAGTACAGACGAACACTTCCGCGATTGTGTTTTCACATCAAAAGCCTTCCAGCTACAGTGTTGACTCAGCAGAAGTGCGCACGGTTAAGACAGTGACAATGTCGGTTAAAAAGTACAGCTGACAGATCATCATTCCGCCGGTAAAATCATGTTTGGAAGTCTGTCAAATAAGCGGAGTGGCGCAGTTACTCCAGCCGGGCTAGAGCGCTCTCTACTCGGTCTGGCAGCTCGCAAGCAACCGCCCCGCTTCCCGTGCGCTACTTCAAAGTAGTTATATAATTTTAAATCGAGGTGACCAACAGCACATCCCGTACGCCTCGCAAGGTCGATCGCAAACAGGTTAATGTGAAAATTAGTGCAAATGTCACAGTAAGTATTTACAAAGGTTAATTTTTATATATAGTAAACGGCACTCTCTGTTCCTCCTGCGTCTTTTAGTTTACATGCATTTCTCCCAGATGATGAGCAAGACAGCTTGGTGCTGGTGAAAATAAATGCACGGACTTACTGTACGGTATAACGGGCAGGGAAGCGCGAGGCTCTCCGTGTTGCCAGGGGCTCCGTGCGTTCTCGCGCACTGCCGGTGGAATCGTCTCCCCTCCGCTCGTACAATGATGTCTGCTGCAGCCCGAGCTAATAGCTCTATCGCTCCGTGCCCCCACCTCCAGTGAGAGTGTGTGTGAGTGTGTGGAGGCGTGCATAAGAGTGTGTGTGAATGTGTAATCCAAATATGGAGCAGTTGGCCGGCCCAGTTAAAGAGAACGGATTGGAGGTTGTTCCGTTAAAAAAAAAAAGTATAGAAAAAACCTGACGTTTGGGGCACCATAAACAAACGGTGTATTTTAGAGTTTAGCTGAACGGGTCAGTTGTTTTCAATAGTTTATGATTCCGGTGCTAATGTACTGTACGGTTTACTAGAACATGAGCACAATTTAAAGTTGTAAACCTGTGCACAACAAACTAATAATCAATATTCATGATTAAGTACAAAACATTCATAGTGTAGCATGCACAGAAGAGTGATTTATGATATAGTAAAGTAGTATTTATGCTGTAAATTCCATGGTTGCAATAAACTATAATATATGTTGTCTATAATATATGCTGAATATACAGTATATAACTGTCCCATGAATCATAAACCTAAAATATAGTACAGTACAGTATTCATTAACTGTCGTGACTCATAAAATAAAACATTAGAAAAACACAATAGTAATGGCTATGCATTGCACAATGTAGCTTTTTTGCGAACTGTGCACAACTCCTATATGCTGCATAGTATTACAAACTTTGCATAGTATAGAATACCCAGCAGGCACATGACATCAGATTGACGTTGTACCCAAACTCTTTGTGGGATGTTGCATTTTGGATGGAAATGAAAATCAGGTTGACGTCAGAACCCAATGTCAGACCAACGTCAGTGTCCAACACTGGACAGATGTTGAATTTTAGTCACTTTCCAATGCAACATAAAAATATCAATGCCTAATGATGTTACAGCTTGACGTTGTGTGGACGTTACCACTATGATGTCTATCAGACGTTGGATTTTGGTTGCCATACCTAACGAATAAATATCACTATTTGGCATCAATATGTCGTTGGTTTTAGATGTTGGCTCAACGTTGCATTTTGGTCACTTTCCAACAGAACATAAAATCAACCATATATCAATGTCAATTCATGTCGTTATTGGACAATTGGAAAATTGTCCAATAATATCTCACAACTCTCCCATAGTCGCCCACTGAAGCCAAGCAGGGCTGCGCCCAGTCAGTACCTGGATGGAATCCCACATGGGAAAGCTAGGTTGCTGCCAGAAGTGGTGCTAGTGAGGCCAGCAGGGGGTGCCCTAACTGCGGTCTGTGTGGGTTCTAATGCCCCAGTATAGTGAAGGGGACTACATACTGTCAGCGAGCGCCGTCTTTCGGATGAGACATTAAACCGAGGTCCTGACACTCTGTGGTTGTTAAAAATCCCAGGATGTCCTTTGAAAAAAAGTAGGGTTTTAACGCTGCATTCTGGCCAAATTTGCCCACTAGCCACTGTCCATCATGGCCTCCTAATCATCCCCACATGATAATTGGCTTCATCACTCTGTCTCCTCTCCACCAATCAGCTGGTGTGTGGTGTGCGGTCTGGCTGCAGTCACATCATCCAGGTGGATGCTGCACACTGGTGGTAGATGGGGAGATTACCTCCAATGAGTAAAACGATTTGAATGTCCAGAAAAGCGTGACATAAAGGTAAGAAATTATTATTATTATTATTATTATTTTTATTGTTATGATCTTAAATCATAAATTTGATGTGTCTCTCTTACACAAACATGTGATCATGATTGTGTGATCATAATTGTTCCATTTTTATTTAGTTTAAGGAGGTTCGGAAAACTGAATCATCAACTTTTATATATTAACTGCACAAAAAATAATAATTATCAGCTATTGTGATTGATCAATAGCAAGAAGTTTGTCTAAAGAAGTTTCTGACAGTAGTTTTGTGATACAATGTCTGCTTTTTTAGATACATTTTACATTTTTGCTTCTGCTTACTATGCTGGAACATTCTGTTTCAACCATAAAAAAGTATTGTCATGAAGATATGCATGATTATTGTACATTTTAATAAAGCATGCAGAAGTTAAGTTTAAATGACAATAGTAGACTATACAATTTTCTTTGTAAATATATTCATACTTTTTAAACCACATTATGGGGTGAATAGAATTAGACTAAATGTTAAATGCATGCGCTCACATACACAGACACATTGTGGTCAGTGTTTGGAAAGGGAATTTCCAGAAGAGTTTGCGCCTATGTTTCTATGGAGACTACAACATACTCTTCCTCCACCCTGAAATACATCAGCATGTCTGCCCTATTATTTAAGAGTTTCAGTGCTTAACTTCAACATGACCAAACACTATACATAATAATCAAGAAAACAATCTGCTCATGAAAAATTCTCAGCGTCAAGAGTTTTTCCTGAATTGTTATAAAACGATGTGAGAAATAATTCAGGCATACCAGACATCATTTTATTATTCACCATCAGGGGCGCCGCTGGCCGCCACGGGCCCATTTGGTTGGGTAATGGTGGTTATCGAGGATGAAAGTGAAGATCGGAGGGGGAGCTAATGTATGGGCCCTTAGAATAGTCTTTCCCCCCCTTAGCGGCGCCCCTGTACACCATACAATATACTTACACAGTGTCACAGTATTAAAATAAACAGGCTTACTTTTTCAGTTATGGAGGGCATGATCATTGTACATCTGAGAGCTTCTCTTGAAATACACATTTATACTGTACAGTATATCTACTGTATTTATTATGGCTTTTCACACTTTTAGCATGCTTTACATTCTTTTAGACAGTGATATTTTAGTATTATCTGTTATATTATTAAAGTACTGGGCGACACAGTTTGAGTCACTGGTTTGAGTTCTGGCTGGGCCACTTGGTGTTTCTGTGTGGAGTTTGCATGTTCTCCCCGTGTTGGCGTGGGTTTCGTCTGGGTGATCCAGTTTCCCGCACAGTGCAAACATATGCGCTATAGGTGAATTGAGTAAACTAAATTGCCCGTAGTGTGTGTGAACGAGTGTGTATGGGTGTTTCCCAGTACTGGGTTGAAGCTGGAAGGGCATCCGCCAACATATGCTGGATAAGCTGGCGGTTCATTCCACTGTGGTGACCCCTGGTTAATAAAGGGACTAAGCTGAAGGAAAATGAATGAATGAATATTAAAATACTTGATCATATTTTGATTTTGGTTTATTTTTTTCAATTTATTTTGTTTAGGTAAGTTTAGGGGTCGGGATTGTTATGTGAAATGTAGTTTTATTTTATTTATAATCAAACTAAAAATGCATTATTATATTGCATATTTCCTTTTAAGTTTAAATGTTAAGTAAGTTTTAGTAATTTAACATATATTCTGATATATTTTTTACAGTAGATGAAAATCTTGTAACTTCATTTAGATTTTTCTTCATTAGGATAAAACAGTATTGTAAGTCACTCTCATGCTGTAATAAACCCATATGGCTTTCTTCTCAGGAACACAAAAGGTGAACTTCTGAAGAAAATCATTCTCTCTCTTTTCTATGCATGGAAAGTAAATGAGAACGGGTTTATCAAGTCTAAAAACTGCAAAAAAAAAGCAGTACTAGAAAGTACTGCATGGAATTCATGTACTGTATTCCAAGTCTTCTGTAATAAAAGCATGTTAGAGTAACAGAAAGAAATGTAGCCGGTTATTTGGTAATAATATCTTCCCTATTAAGTGCTAAAAGTAAAAACTATACCATCACAAAACAATAAAAAGTTTAATATCACAAAACGGCAATATTTTTTGTGCCTTTCATACCTAAACTTTCATGGTTTAGCGTCATTTGCAATCAGCACAGATCCTGATGGAACACCTTGTCGACACTAAACACTGGATTTTCAAAACAATGTGTAATTTACTGCAAAGGTGTGATTGTCTAGATAAACTGTAATTAGTTTCTTTACATGTCAGTCATGGCCTATCTGTAGTGACTATTTTGTGTCATCTCTGAATGGGGTTGAGTTCATAACCTCTGCCACCTTTGGTTTGATTAGTCTAAAACATTTAATATTCATTAATAACATCAATTTGGTAATTATAGAAGACCCACCTTATTCCAAACATGTCTTATTTGTTTTAAATGATGGGTTGTACTTTCGGTTTGTAGAACTTACATTGAAAATATCTGAAACAAATGATTTCAAATAACCTGTAACAGTACAAAAGTGCTGATTACAGCTAATTCCAGCCTGATCTCATGAGGAAATGTAACCATTTTACGTTTTGTCAGTGGCTAATTCGTACGAGTTCAGTCATAAGAAAATATTAGATTTTTAAAGGAGGCTATAAAGGATTTTAAAGGATTTAAAAAGGAGGTGTGGCTCCCAACCCCACCCCTAATCCCAACCGTCATTGGGGGATGAGCAAATTAAACTAAATTGTACGAATTCATATGAATTAGCCACTAAATCAAAAAGGTACGAATTTCCGTAAGATGGTGTTGAATAATTATTATTTATTAACTAGTTCCCCACATTTTTCAAATATTCATAATATTCATATTACTTGAACTGTTATCAGTTAAGCCAAACTAAAATTTGGCGGACAGAAATACTAACAGCGTTGAATCATTTGAATAAGTGAGTGGTTAGCAGTATATTCTCTGACTGGATCAACTGAATCAATTAGTCATTAACGGTAGAACAGATCTTTTAAATGAGCGATTCGTTAACAGTAGACTTTCTCCGACTGGATCAGTTGAATCATTGAGTCGTTAACTGACAATTAACTCTGAACACATTTTGATCAGAGAGTCATTAACGTTAAACTCTCTCTGACTGGAACATATGAATCAGTTAGGACCAGTTCACACACTGCATGATTTTCATAATCGTTGGATCGCTGTTGTTTTCACACTGCATGAATATAGGGGAGCGTTCAGTTGCTGCTGTGTTTATACAGCATGACGGATCTGTGACCCGAGGATACACACTGCATGACTACAAAATAAAGAAATGGTACCCTGCAATAAATATTATAAATAATCTGACATTCAAATGGTCTGTGCTGAACGATGATTTACAGGAAAGGAGCAAAAAGAAAACAAGATTATGGAGGAGGAAATTTAGGGTACAAGAAATGTGTGTTGTGCAAAGAGAGAAAAATATTGGTCAATAAATTATTTTGCAATACGCTGCTGTAGCTGATCAAGCAAACGTTTCTTTGTTTCTGTTTAATCTTATTGTAAAGCGTATTTATTCTGACATTTTGTTCTATAACTCCTCCCCGAACTCTCCACTGACCTCTATCCTGCTCTCTCATTGGCTGTTGGTCATCGCTGATGTGTTTTTCAGTCAGAACTCATTTTCACAGCATGATATTGAATTGCAGACAGGTATTTCACAGACACTGTGTGATTGTTGCTCATTTGAACAAGCACCGATTTCCCTCTGATTTCAGGTTTTTGTCTGCAATTTCACAAACCTTTTTTTTTGGCCATGAGATCCTTTCAGCAGGGAAGTTATTTGGTGTCAAATAGAGTGTACCATTCAGAAGGGCTCATCCCTATGCCCTGATCCCGTTAAAGCTGTCACTAAGAAGGGTAACCCCTTCAAAGAGATTAGGGCATAGGGATAGGCCCTTACGAATGGAACATACTGTCCCCAATTGATCAGCTGAATCGATGAATCATTAACTGTGGGCTCACTCTGAACAAATCTTTTGAATCAGTGAATCTTTAGCTGTCAACTCAAATATTGAGTTCATTTCAATATGTGAGTCATTACAGGGTTAGCTAGCTTACTCATGCGATTTTTAACATTTATGAATTTCTTTCTTTGGTTGAAGACAAAAGAATATAAGGAAAAAATACAATGGAAGTCATGGGTCCCAGCAATCAGCATTTTTCAAAATATCTTATTTTGTGTTCAGTAGAAGAAACTCAGATTTTGAAGGGTGAGTAAATGATGACAGAATATTCATTTTGGGGTGAACTATCCATTTAGTATCCCTGTAGACTACGGATCATCCAACAGTAGAAGTAAAAATGCTTAGTTTGCAGTGTTGGGGGTAACACATTACAGGTTATGCAAGTTATGTCATGATATTACTTTATTATTAATAAGTATTATTATTAGGGATGCTCTGATCGATCAACTGAAGATTGGTATCGGCCGATAATTACTTTTAATGTCTCGCCAATCGGGTTGATCTCATGAACCGATCGCAAGTGTTCATTTACGAGTTTACACAAGCAAGTGGCACGTGCACTCATCCGCAGCGATACAACACATGAAGAAGTGAATGATGTAAGTGGGCGTGAGCGATCACTACTCTCTACACTCCCAACACAGCAGCTGTCATTCTGCTGCTTGGAGATGAGCAAAATATTTGAATGGCCTTGCAAATGCACCTGTATTTAGGCCATTTTGCATATAAGAACTGAAAGGTCTGTGTTTTTGACTATTGCATGTTCACTAAAACCTGACTCTAAATATTAGAGAAATAAAAAAACAAATATATTTAATAATATAACTTATTGTAATATACTTGTTGCAATAAACAGTAGTGTATAGGCCTATTTTTTTAAAGAAAAAAAGTAATGGATTTACAGTGTGCATTTTAATTCTTATGCATCAAATATAAGCTTCAAACTTTTTATTTATGTTGAATTCTTATTTCATCATTTGGAATGTTTCCAAAAAATAAATAAATAAATAAATATATATATTATCCGTTTTATCTATAATTTTCTTTAAAGCTGCTTCAATTATTACACTGAATAGTTATGAGACATGTTTAAGGGATATATTCAACATCCTTAATTCATACCTGAAGGGAAGAAGTGCTTTCTGCAATAATAAAAAGTTATATAAAGTGTGAAGCATCAGAATTGATACTCGGTATCGGCAGATCACCATGACAAGGAATCAGAACTCAACAGCAACTGCAAAAATCATGATCGGAGCATCTCTAATTATTATTACTTGTAATTATTACCTATTATTAGGCCCACACAGAATCTGCGCATGGAAAAATCTGCAGATCTTTAGCCCATCATTGAGTCTATTTATTTACTACTGTAAATGTGTGTACGTAAACTTATACTTATTCAGTTTTTAAATGAATTTCAGTTTTTTTTTGCATTGGAAACATTAAATAAAAGTTAATGAAGGTTTTATTTTTTATTTCATTTATTAAGTTCTTAGTTACGATACTCCCAAAATCATTCAGCATAAATCCGAAGATTTTTTTAGTAAATCTTGCGGAGAAATAGCTAAAAATGTTCAGTAATGAGAGTTACTTTTAGTTTAATTATTTAGATTATACAAAATAAATGCTTAACTAAAATGAGCATATAGTCATGTACTCATGTTGAATAAAGCTCTCACTGAAAGAATTCACTCCCCGTGGGAACGACAGAAATGAAGATGGCAGAGTTCTGAAAGAGATCAAGCCTCAGCCACCTGCAAAAAAAGTAACATATACTTTCCATAAAAAGTAACTAAGTAACGCAACTAGTTGCTTTTAAGGGGGAGTAATATTGTATTAAATATTGTAATGCATTACTGTCAAAAGTAACTTTTCGCAATACTGTTAGTACTCTGACAGGTTTCTTTTCCTCCACACAAGAATTTGAGGATTTCAAAATCATATAAGAGTGACTATCCTGTCAGACAAGCAAATAACATCTTTTAAAATCGGTCCAGAAAACCCACAGCACTAACCTGAAGTACAGTTGCTAAGGATAAGTGTTGTGAGTGAGTATCGGGCCTGCTCTCTATGGATGGGTTATTGATCTGCGTGAAGAGGGCAAGTCAGGCCTTTCCCTGCGGGCCCTGCTGCTGTTTACACTTACTGCCCTAATGATGAACCACAGCTTCTCCAGCCCACATCCACATGCCAGCTCACACACACACCGCCTGCCTGCCTGCCAAAAATACACGCAGCTTTATTCACCATGAAAATGAGGGATGCGGCATGTTTAACATTTCACTTTCTCCGAATGCCGACAGACCGAGTTGTCTGTACCTGTTTTCGCACCACACCCAAGCAAACTGAGACTATCTGACTGTCAAATCCACGCGCACACACACACACGGCGAGCTCAGCACTCCTTCCCCTGGCATGTCAGATGTTCATCTGTATATCAGCCACGCACTTTATGCCAGTCATCTCCGCCTGCAAGCACAGTCACGCTCGGCAGGCGTCTTGTCAAGTTGTATTCACTATGATGGAAGGACGTGTTGATTCCCATACCTTATTCCTCGCTCTATTTTCGCAGTCGCAGCTGTCTCCAAGTTGCAGAGAGTTTGGGATTGTCTGAGAAAAGAACGTGTGCAGACTGAGGGAAATGGAAGAGGGTTATTTATTCTCTGTACAGGTTTTTATCAAGGCGTCTGCCCTCTACTGGCCACAGGGAGAGAGAGACATTTGTACTCATGCAAGGTAGCTATAATAAAAAAGTCAATTTTGTTTACTCTAGTCTAGCATGTAAAAGTGTTGTAAAATGTGAGAGAGGTGTCGCTGGGAAAAATATACTTTTTGCATCAATATATGATTCTTAAATAATATTAAATTATTTTAATAACATGCTTTCATATTACAAATATATACTCATTTTAATATTAAGATTTTGCAAGACAAAAAATGAATTATCATTATATGATTTTGTCATTTTCTACATTTTTAAAAATTTAAACTTTTTATTTTACATTTATTTGTATATAATAAATATGTAAATAGCACAAAATAATATTTCAAGTATTAATTTCAACAATACATATTTATACAGTTAAAAATGAAGTATTAATTATTCACTTTTACCATTAGTTTTATGGTGAAATATTAATTCATAAATATTAGTTTTTGGGCGTTATATTACATAACTTTGGCAGATTAACATTTTTGTGAATCATTGAGATTTTCTACAGTAACTATAGATTATGCCAAACATTTTTTTGTCATGGGTTTCCTTTTGAAGAATTAAACTTTTATGAATTATTTTCATTATGATATCAGGACAGTTGTATTGTATTCCCGTAGGAATTTAGTCTTGTTTCCAATAATATTTAAATAATCTTTTATTTATTTTTAAATTATTATTATTATTATTAGTAGTAGTAGTAGTAGTAGTATTGTTATTATTATTATTAATAGTAGTAGTAGTAGTAATATATTTTATTTTAATATAATTTTTATTTATATTATTATTTTATTTAAAATATATATAATTAAGATATCTGTTTTAAAGATGATTAATCCAAAAGTAACAACACACATTATTCTGTGTCATAAAAAATTAATGTAGGTCTAATTTATTGAACGTTTATCAAATTTATTGTTAACCTAAAATATGAATATTAAAGGGATAAATCACAACATTGTTCAGTCATGTAAAAGTACTTGTAAATCCTGTCGGTGGATAGTAAAATATCTTACAGTATATGCTAGTTACACATAGTTTTTAAAATAATAGCTTTTATGTCCAGTGTTGTGTTTGTATTTATGATTAATTTATGTAGCACCGTTGTCCTGTGAGACACGACATTTCGTTCCTCTGTATGTCCACACATGTAGCGGAATGACATTAAAAAAATTAATTAAAAATTAACTCACTTTTTGCTTATTCATTTCAAAACTTTCACATGTTCTCTTCATTCTGTTGAACACAAAGGAACATGTTTTGTAAAAAGTTGAATTGTAATCATCGACCTCCATTGCAGGAAAAAACAAATACTGTGAACGTCAATAGTTACCGCTTTTCAACAGTTTTCAAAACATCTTTCCGAAAGAAAGAAACATATAAAGCTTTGAAACAAGCATAGGTTGAGAAAAATTTTGGGGTAAACTATGCCTTTAACAATTGCCTATACTTTTTTCAACAACATTTGTTTAACAAACATCACTTATAACCTGTTGTGGAAAGAGTACTGAAAAATCCTACTTAAGTTAATGTACTATTATTTGAAAAAAAAAATTGTGCAAGTAGAGTAAAGGTATCTGTTGTAAATATTACTCAAAGTATGAGTAAAAAGTAGACCTTTCAAAAGTACTCAAGAGTAGTGAGTATTATGCTGTAAAGAGCTGATGCATTTACATTTAATTTGTGGATGTGTGTAAACGTAACATTCTGTAGTGTATTTAGTCATTGTCCAGCAGGCACACAACGCCATAAGACGCAAAGGTTAGATTTAGGTCGTGATGTCAGGTGACCAAAATTCAATGTCTAGCCAGCGTCTAAGGACAATGTTATTTTGATGTCCAATAACGACGTCAAATGAAGTTGTTATTTGTTTGATTTTAGGTTGTGTTAGAAAATGACCAAAATCCAACGTCTACCCAACATCTTAAACCAAACTGCCAAATACTGACGACCAAAATCCAACATCTGATAGACATCATAGTGGTAACATCCACACAACGTCAAGCTGTATCATTATTTTACGTTGACATTTGGTTGATTTTAGGTTGGGCGTTGGACATTGATGTCGGCCTGACGTTGGGTTCTGACGTCAACCTGATTTTTATTTCCAAACAAAATGCAATGTCCCTATGACGTTGGGGTACAACATCAATCTGACGTCATGTTGATGTCTTGTGCCTGCTGGGTATTTAAGGCCATTTCGGTCTTCATACAGTAAACATCCGTCATCTTCTCATCAGTGACATGCATCTAAACTGGGTCAATGCGGATAAAGATTTCGGACATCTTCTTGGACACTTTTAATGCGTCCAAACAGTTTTCTACAATTATAAAATGCCTATGTCTTTAGGTAGTTCATTATGATGTGATTTTCTTTCTACGTGTGAATTGATAGGACAGGAATCACAGGACTGATTTGTCTAATCCCCAAAGACAAGAAAAAAAAATAGTGACTGCAGGTTGAAGGAAAGTAGTGGAGTAAAAGTACCGATACAGCACTAAATATGTACTCAAGGGAAAGTAAAAGTACACCTTTTTAAAACTATTTAGTAAATTACAATTTCTGAAAAAAACTACTCACCGTAATTTGATTTGTAATTTGTTTCTTTACACCACTGCTTATAACAAAGGAAAATAATCTAGCAGAAAACCAGTGACTGATTTACGTAAGTCCCCACAATACAGCAGAAAAGGAATAACTCCTCTTCCTACAGTATCGGCGAGAGAACTTTATATTAGAAGAGGTTCAGCAAACAGAAACTGCCCACACAAGACAAGTCTCGCTAAATTAGATTCATCTGTCGTACAAACTTGACAGGGAAAATGTTCCCTTATCAGCCCTCACTCTCTATCTCTCTCCGAGCTCCTTATGAGTTTCCACTGTAATAATAATTTATTGAATGCAAGATTGTCTTGTCGTGATAGCGGATAATGCATCACTAAATCAAAGCCCGTCTGCATTTTTCACAGCGCTGCGCATCCATCTGTCAATATGTGCTGGACTTCAGAGCACGTCTGTGTGGATGATCTCTGCACTTGCACAACATAAGCATTTGTAAGCTGTAGACATGAGAACAAATGCATGCGTGGGCGTTTTCTATTGCACACTCTTCCCCGAGTTTATTTTACACTTAAATGAACTCAACAAATAAAGAGTGCTAAAGGATTTATCTTGAGCAATGTCTTTAGATACAGCCAGTGAACACTCTCTCCTCTGATCTTTGCTTTAATCGTTTGGTCCGCCTATATAAACAACTGTTATTTATGTCATACTGAATTTAAAAATGGCTTAAGAGTTTACGTTTTATTATTAGAAATGCGTGGATTTAGTTGTGTATTTATTTTGTCTTGAAATTGTAGTATGACATAACCCATATTTGGTGTTTGTGATACATTTTTATCTCAGTAGCCCAGTGGTTAGCACTGTCGCCTCACAGCAAGAAGGCCGCTGGTTCGAGTCCCGGCTGGGTCAGTTGGCATTTCTGTGTGGAGTTTGCATGTTCTCCCCTTGTTCGCGTGGGTTTCTCCGGGTGCTCCGCTTTCCTCCACAGTCCAAAGACATGCGCAATAGGTGAATTGGGTAAACAACACTGAAAAATTTGAGTTGCCTTAAATTTTAAAGCTGAATTAAATTAACCTTATGAGTCCATTGAACTTATATTATGTTAAACTGATTTAAAACAGCTTGTGTAACACATACAATTAAGTTAAAACTTGATTAACTTAGTTTAATAAGTTATAATGACCTAAAAACATATGTTTTCATGACTGATTGATCATATAATTTTTACAGTGTAATAGTGTATGGTGTGTGTGGGTGTTTCCCAGAACTGGGTTGTGGCTGGAAGGGCATCCGCTGTGTAAAACATATGCTGGAATAGTTGCCGGTTCATTCCGCTGTGGCGACCCCTGATAAATAAGTGACTAAGCCAAAGGAAAATAAATGAATGAATGATACATTTTTATAAGTTGATATTTATGATCTGTAGAAGGTGGTCTAGACATAATTTACTTGAGTAAGCTGTAAAATAAAATCGATAAAATTTACGATAAAAAAACGTACAGTTGTGGTTGCCTGAATTTTACTATTAAAAATACAGTTTTCACTATTTTTCAGTAATCTACTGTATTTCATTAATGTACAGTTTTATACACCAATTTTTTTAAATACAGTGATCCCTCGCAACAACGTGGTTTGTTTTTTCATGGCCTCACAGTTTTGCGGATTTTTTTGCTCAATTTGACATGTTTTTTTTCTGCAGCACATTGTGTTCTTCATCCTAATTGACTGTGGAGTATTGTCAATCAATTCCCTTTTTACTTTTGATATTTGGCGCCAGTTAATCAGGAAGTGATGATTTTGTTCTGTTTGACTCGTTGGATGGAAACGATGCTTCATTCGCATGTCTTTTATGTGATATTCCAGTTTTGCGCATAAAATTAATCCACATTTTTCGATGAAATATTGACAAAGAGATGAAATAGTGTGTTTTCTGCAGGTGGTTTGTCAAGCTCAGTCACCAGTGAAGCACAATCAGAATTGATTAATGTTTACTTAATATTAATATATTAAGTTGCTGCTAACCAAGCTACATATTTTTGCTGTAGCATTTTTACCATTTTTTAGAGTTATAGGGTGTTTTCACACCTGCTTTATTTAATTTGGTTGAATCGCACCAGAGTTCATTTCCTTCTTGGTGCAGTTCGTTTGGGCAGGTGTGAATGTAGCAATCATGCTTGAGCGCACACCAAAACTGCACCAAAAATCGTACCGAGACCTCTGGTCTTGGTACTCTTTCAAGTGAACCCTTGAGTGGTTAGCTTGTGGTGAGAACATGATCCGAACTAAAATAGTACTGCGCCTTTTTGGACTAATCCAGCTGCCATAGTCCGACACATTGTCCCATCTTATGGGGTGTGGAGGAAAAATGTTTGTTGATAGTCCTGTACCATCAATTTTAAATAGAGAGAGAGGGAAAAACATTACCTGATGGATCATTGGTAATATTTCCGGAAGATGGCCGTGTCGCAGTTTAGCTAAATTAATTCACACCTCCTCCTGAAGTGACTTGCGATGCGCCTTCGCCATTTGCAATTAAAACATTGTTTTCCAGCCGCAGCCGCGCTTCATTCTCGAAATGTATAGTTTGTCTAAAGTGATGTATACAAACTATATAGTATACTATAACCAGGAAAACTGTCAGCCAGCGCAGTTGCCCTTTCATGGTAAAAAGCTACATTTTGTATCTGCCAGTTTGTTTACTTGCAGGAGATCCATTGGCATTTTCCCGCATGTTAATTCTGACCAATCGAAAAGCAGTTTAGGAAATACGTTCAATAACATCTGGCCATTGAGTGATGTGAATTTTGTCACATGACTGCATTTTGGTTCTTTTCAACAGATTCGAACCAAAACAATCAGTGTGGTGTGAAAAGGACCCAAAAACGGCAAAAAAAGGCTACAATGTATCATTTGTTGCCCTTGGTCCGGACCAAATGAACCAAACCACAGATGTGAAAGCACCTATAATCACTGCATTTTTTACAGTGTAATGCTTTCCAAACATAGAACCAGTCATTTTAGATATGAATCTACTTTGATGTTGGTTTAACTTATAAATGGTGTAGAGATGTATATACAGTATAGCCTCTAAAATACTTTATATTAGATCCCAGAGAGTTTCTTTTTTTTAAGTTACCACAAATGTAGTAACTAAATGATGTATTACATCAATGCACAAGATGCTTGAGTACAGAAGTCATATTTGTCTAAGGAGAAACAGTGGAGTTTTTAATGGCAAAGGCAAAACACAGACGGGTGGGATTCCTGTTAGATGAGAACCGCAAACTGAGGCTACAGCTCCCACAGGCTCAAAAAAAAGACAATAGAAGAGGAAAGGAAATGGTTGCCTGGTCAGATGAGTCTTGATTTTTTCTGCAACCTTCAGAATAAAGTCAGAATTTAGCTAAACAACAAGAATTATCTTGTCTTATATTAATACTTCAGTGCTGGTGGTATAATGGTGCGGGGTGATTTTCTTGGTACACTTTGAGCCCCTTAACACTAACAGAGCCTACCTGAGTATTGCTGCTGTCCATCACTCAGTCACCACAGAGAGCCAATCTTGAGATGTCTACTTCTAGCAAGATAATACATGTCACAAATCTCAAGTAATCTCAAATTGGTTTGACATTGACAGTGATTTCAGTAAAGTCAGGTGTCCAAAATCGGTTGCCAAATCTGCAGCAACTGTTATGCAGCGGTGCTATCTTGTCAGCATTGACAAAGATCTCTGAGGAATGTTTCCAGACATTTATTAAATGTATACCATGAATTAAAATGGGTTTCTGTTTTAGTTAGTTAATCCATTGTAACTTGTTACTGTCAAGTAGATCTATAAGTTTTATAATTATGCACATTTCTTAACATTTTGAAGAAAATGGGTTTGCTCACTTGGTTGCAACATAGGCTCATTCTGAAAATATATAAATTTTTGGAGATGGTGAATTATATAGGCAAAAGTACATGTGGCTGCATTTCTTCTTTAAAATGAACACTACAGGACGGTATGACATCGTTCATTTTCGTGCTTACTAGCTGACCACTTACCTTCGTATGGATGACTTTCCCGCTGTTACCAGTTTGTCCAGTTAACTCCCCATGTACATCGGTAGACTTGAGACGCAGAGAGGTGTTGACTATGACAATGGGGTTTGAGTCCAGCAAAGAACGGTTCCAGACAGCGGGTAAGACAAAAACAGAAGCCAAAAAGTAAAATAAACAAGTAAATAACATGGTGAGAATGTGGTAAAATTTGAAAACATGGTAAAAATCAAACAAGGGCTTTTCTTTTTCTGTATTGCTTTTTAAAACTGTGGGTTGGGTTTAGGGAAGTGGGTGGGTGGGCCAATCGGTGCTTTTGAAAATGCTATTGGTTGGGTTTAGGGAAGAAGGAGGGAGGGTCAGTCGATTGGTCAGTCAGTCAGTCAGTCGACAGTGGCCTCTGGTGGATTATATGAGAACAGCAGGCGTGAATGGCACTCACAAGAGAAATTTGAGACCTACAAAAGTGTACACAGCGGCCTCTGGTGGATTTGCAAAAACAAAAACAAAAAAAACATATCTCCTGTGATGTATTTGGCCCTCCCCAGAAATATATATAGCGGTACATTTTCAGAATGAGCCAGGGTTTCAAGTAATTGAAAGTAACGGGTTTACTACCCATTTTAAGGAAAGTCAACTTATCACTTTTTTCAAATAAATTGGCTATATACAGTGCCTAGCATAAATTAGTAAACTGTTTATAGGTCTCTCTTTTAAATTAATATTTTCTATAGAATGCTATACACTAATATATTTGTGTATATACCGTGCATTAGATTAGTAAGTACCACAGCAAAAAACAGGTATAACAAAATAACTTAAAATTGTCGTCCAAAAGTACACCCAAATTAATGTTAATAATAAAAAGTATTTTAAAAGTTTAAATTAAATTTCATAGTTTGTAAATTTTGTATTTAAATATATTAAAGTTTTTATTCCTAATGATGTTCATTGACCAAACTCTTATTTTAATTCATATAACTATTTATTTAAACTGTTTAAATGCTCCAAAATATGTTGTCTCAATGAGGAATTTATAGAAATATTAATGTTTACTCATTTATGCTGAGCACTGTATATTCATATAGTATATGGCCATACATTACATTTCTGTATGGTGTGGTTCAATCATAATTTTATGAAGTTTCATAAACACTTTAGTACACAGTGAACTTTTTTCAATAGTTTCATCTCTTTGGTGTCACTCCCCTTAACTGAGGTGAAGAAACTGTTGAGTGAAGATATTTTTGTTTTGCACAGCAGTCTTGTAGCTTAATAATATACTAATTAAACCACCAACAACATATAGTGAATTTTGAGGATGTCTTTTGGTATTTTTCTGGACTTTAATCAAACTTGCTGTCTATGGAAGATGACAGAGCTCTCCAAAGATAAATGAAGGTTTCAGGGTTTGGAACGACATGAGGGAGAGAAATTACTAAAATTATTTACATTTTTGGGTAGATTAACCCTTTCGAGCAGTTCCGAAGGCAAAAGTTTACATTTTTTTAAACTCTATTTATATTTAATAAAGCAAACTGATGGTTTAGAACCACTGTTATCCATTACACTGCATCTGATATCTAAAGTATTCAGTTGCTGGTGTGGCACGAGCAGACGGGCAGGCACAGACAGAGCTGGGATTCTCCGGCGGATATTCATCTGATGACAGTGTAGTGTAAACCTCAGCAACACATGCCATTTCACATTAGCATTTCACATCCCTGCCATTCTCTGCATTGCAACGTAGATCTGTACACTTTATCATGGATCATACATTCAAGTTATCTGGGGCTTTTGCATGCAGTGAATTTACACATGCTTCCGAAGCGGTTTCCAGATTAGACATGAAGACTGCTATTATCATGCTATTAGCCACCCAATTTAATCAACTTGTTTGACACAGAGCGATTAACGCTAATCTTGGTATGCCTAATGTGATCTTTAGAAAGTTTAGCCTTAATTAGTGGTCGGAAAATCCATGCGAACATGCCGAGTCAGGGAAAATCTTTCCTCACTCCGTCACGCAGCCAGATAGGGAGAGCAGGCGACAACATCTGAATAATGCATAACCCAACAGATCAAAGGTAACTCATCTTCCACTTATCATACGCACAAGGCGGGAATAAGAGAGAGAAACCCAGGAGGTATAGACTATAAACACCCTTTACAGTTTTCTTTCTCCTTTGAGATTACGAGGGGCTCTTCAGATGGATGGTAAATGCCCTGAAAGCAAACACACATGGAAATGAGGCCGGCTGAGGAGCCTTGCCGTTCCAACAGTGCTTAAATCAATGGGTCTCAGTCATTAGAGAGATAATGCCAATGTATCTTCCGGATCTTTAGATGCTGAAGCAGAAGTGATGTGTGCTTTACTCTGGGAGTAATCAATACAGTACTTTTGACATGGGAATGTGCTTGATTATACTGTCGACTTGAAGACAGTATCTTATCTTTATTATATAAAGACACAATGTTACTGTCACGATCAACAGCAATCTAGCATTTGTAGATCGCTGCTTACATTGGCCCCTGCTATTGCATGATTTAATAAAAGGTGTATCCATACTGGATGCATTGATTTACCTAGAAATACCATTTTAAGGGTCAGTGTACAGTTTGCATGTGTAACCCCTCAACCAGGGCTCAGGATGGGGATTCTGTCCTTGGAGGAGGGTGCTGTATTGAGGATGCGCCTCTTGAGATCAGGGTAGCGAGGTTTAGCCACACAGCACTCACTAGCTGGCCACTGTTATAGCAGGTCAGTAAATCGCTTTGGAAAAAAGTGTCTGCTAAATAAGCAAATAATTAAGGCTGATATGCCATAGCCATATTACCCTGCAGCCAAGACCGGTTGCTCAGTGAAGCTAAGCAGGGCTGAGCCTGGTCCATACCTGGATGAAAGACCGCTTGGGAAAACTAGGTTGCTGTTGGAAGTGGTGTTAGTGAGGCAAGCAGGGGGTGCTCAACCTAATGTCCTAATGCCCCAGTTTAGTTAAGGGTACACTATACTGTCAGTGAGCGCCATCTTTCGGATGAGACAATAAACCAAGGTCCTGACTCTCTGTGGTCATTAAAAATCCCATCTCGTAAAGAGTAGGGGTGTAACTTCGGAGTCCTGGCCAAACTCCCTCCATCGGCCCTTACCCATCAAGGCCTCCCAATCATCCCCATCCATTGAACTGGCTCTATCACTGTCTCTCCACTCCCCCAATATCTGGTGTGTGGTGAGCGCTCTGATGCCGTTGTCCTGTGGCTGCCGTCCCATCGTCCAAGTGGATGCTGCACACTGGTGGTGGAGTGGAGAGACCCCCAGCCCCTCATGATTGTGAAGCGCTTTGGGTGTATGACCATACACAATAAAACGCGCTATATAAATACACATTACAGTGATCGGCGTGACCCATGGCACATGCCTTGCGCATAGTCGTGCATTTATACTTCTGCGTGCTGTTTGTGTTGCTCTGCAATAACACTTCCGAAACGCTAGCTGGCAGTAGGTTTTTATGTTCCTCTGTGTGAAGTTTCTTTGCGGGTGTTTTGTTTTTTATTCAGAGGTGGGAACCGGCGGATGTGCAACAACTTTAATCATAACACAAAACAAAGGTTTCTATCTGGAGCTTCTTCATTGGACTCGACACTTTTAAACACTCGCTCCATCAGGCTCTCTCTCTTGCTCCATCACAGCTCTCAGCATTGCCCTCACTAGTCACAGCTACCAAGTCGACCAATCACAGAGCTTTCAATATGTTTCATTGTAACATTGCGTCGGCGTCAGCCACGGCGAGGGCTATGCAACCGTGTAATCCGCGGATCCGCAGCAAACCAACCGGTCTGAGGTGGTCTCGGCTCGATTGAAACAAACTCAGGAGTGGATCGATAGTAGTGAGAAAGTAAAACGATCCGAGCCCGGCTATATCACAGTGTATTATACATATGTAATAGGCATATATACGGCTATATGAAGAAAGAATTATGAGTAGGACCGGATGTCATTCCTCCTGGTAAATGTGCATTTCATGTCAAATACGAAGGTGAAAGCATTATGAACTATTAACGAGAGCTGTTTATCTGTTAGGAAAGCTGACCGAACTGGTTTATCTGTTATTTCTCTCTATAATGTAAAGCCTATAATGCATAATTCTAGCCAACGGTTATGTATGAGAAAGTCTTACCTCTGATTTATACTTGGTGACGATGTCTGTGGGTGTCACCAATTAAAAAACTAAAGCGCAGCTTTTCGCTTATAATGTCTTGTTGCTCATTGCCATAAATTAAAATGAGGATGCATGGCCCATGGGTTCGGCATAAACTGTGTGAGGAGAGTTTACTCGCACGTGACTTGTTTTAGCTCTTTTAGTTCGTTTAGAAACTTTACTGTGTGAAAGCAAACTGCACCAAGTACAAAGTGTAACATTGTAACAATTTTAATCCCTGTTTCGGAACAAAACAGGTGTGAAAGCACCCTACAGTAAGTCTTAAAAGTGTCTTCTCTTCTTGCAATTTCAATTCCTATTACAATTCTACTTCCTCTATTTACTGCATATTTAAGAAAACTTCACATTTATGGTTCAAAATGAGCCAGTTCTTCGATTTTGAATTTGTCCAACCCTGCAATGGCCCAGAATGTGTCTCGTCTAAGGCTGAGACCTTGACCTCTGCCTTTGAATTGATTTGCGGGTCAATCTGTTAACATTAACCAATCATAGAACTCTGGACATCAGTTGGGAAGAAATTCATATCAGAGGCAGAGCAATTTGCACTGATGAACCTTGCACTGTTACACCATGTTCAGTTTTGAAGTTCAATCGTAAATGACAGTTCTACGAGAGCTACTACAGAAAAAATAAAAAATCTTGTGTTCAGAACACGAGGAAGAACCAAAAAAGGGGAGTAAAAAGCCGAGGGATTGAGAGGGAGAGCTGCTGGTTAAATATTGACAACTGGAGAGAGCAGGCCTGAAGATACATTAACTCCCCGTCACTCACACACGCATATACACACAGTGACATCAGCACGCTACAGCATGCAGAGTGTGTTCCTATGAAAGAGCTAGGGGTCGATCTGGGGGTGGCTGAATTATGGATGAGTGAAATAGCGGCGGGCGGTGAACAAAATGGGAATCAGCTTTCGCAGTGGCCACTGTAAACAGCACTTTAGCAGAGGTGCCCATGAGTCACTGACTGAGGTCTATGGGCTGAACTGATGTGTAATGTGAGGAAAGCAAGTTGAATACATGCATCATAGCAATGGATAAGAATTTTGCATAGAGTACATGCATTATACAAAGTTGATTACGTGCATCGTTCCAATGGATAGGAAAGTTGCATACATGCATGATGGATTACAAACTACAAATAACAAGTCAGCTACACTTATACAGAGTTATACAGTAGAGTATTTTCTTTCCTGTGAAATTTGTATTCATTTTAAAGTATTTTCCAAGTGATGTTTAACAAAGCAGGGAAATGTCCACAGTATTTCCTGTAATACAGTCCTTTCACAAGGAGAAAGGACTGAACTACTGAAATGTACTTAATACTTTATATAAAGGCCTTTATTTGGTGGTGGCAGCTTAAAGACTCCTCTCATAAGGAGAATGAAGTCACAAGAATTGCTCAGGTGTAAGTTTTTTACAGACTTCAACAGAATGTAAAAATCTTGATGGTTCTGTGGGACTCTTCTATCAAATCTGATCTTTATTTTGTATTTTCTATTGGATTTATGTCAGGTGATTGGCTGGGCCATTCTACAGCTTGATTTCTCTGAAAGCATTTGAGTGTCCTTGGCTGTGTTTTGGATCATTGTCTTCCTGAAATGTCCACCCTGGTTTCATCTTCATCATCCTGCTAATGTAGATGTTGGACTGAAGCAGCTAAAATTCATTTACAATAAAGAAGGGCAGAGAGTTGATGAATAACTATTGAGAGATTTCAGCTGCTGTCTAAGTTTTCACAGCCTTTCTACACCTCCCTTTCTTCATGTGTTCAATACTTTTTCCCTGCATCATTTCTTTTTATTATGCATAACTTTATTTGTAAACTAATTAGACTTGTTTACTTTGCATATGGATTTCTTGTTGTTACCAACATCCAGGTAAAATTTTAAGTCAACGGCACCTATAAAAAAATATTTCTGAGAAAAATGGTGACGTGTTGAATACTTATTTTACCCACTGTATTCAGAAAAAGTATATTTTCTTTTAAATTGGCTGGAATAAGGAGTTTTTTAAAACTTTAAAACTATTACAATTCAAACTATTCATAAAATCATTCATAATATTATACTAAAACTATTCAAAACTATTCACCCCCTTAGAAATTCTTATTGTTTTGATTGGCTGCAGAACAAACCAATGGCTGCTGTCCAATGACTTGCCTAATTAACCTACTGTAATAAAGCCTTTAAATTGCACATTAAGCTGAACACTATCTTGCAAGATAACTAGTGCAATAACATGTCTTGTCATAAAAAAAATTATTAATAAAATTATTATGTTTACAAATGTTGAAAAAAAATCTTCATTAAACAGAACTTGTTAAATATTTGATAAATAATTAATAATAATACTAATAATTTTGACTCCATTCAATGATACACTGCAAAACAAATGAGCCTGGTTGTTTTTAATTGAATCAAACAAACTATTTATAAAGTTAAACTTTGGATAACTAATAACATTTAGTTGAAACCTGATTAACAGGTTAAAATAATTAAAGTAACATAAAAACTTTTGTTGTTATAATTTTTTCATATTTTTATCACAGTGTACAAACTCCAAATGATAATCAATGATTATGGGTGGGACTGATTTCTCATGGAAAATAATCACAAACTAGAATAGTTCTGATAAAATAATATTGAATCCATTAGGAATGCACAGCTACATAATTAAAATATTTAAAATATCTTTCATTTAAACAGCACTATAAAACATTTCACTATAAAAGTAGTCTTTTCTGAAGTTTTTCCCTCTCCGCTGTCGCCACTAGCTTGCATGGTTCGGGATCTGTAGAGTTGCGCATTGATGAATTTGCTCTTCAGTGTTTGGACTCTCAATAGTGATTATTAAACCACACTGAACTGAGCTAAACTGAACTGAACTTAAACATTGAAAACTGGACTGACACTGTTTCAATTTACTATGATCTGCTATGTGAAGCTGCTTTGACATAATCAGAGATGTATAGTAACGAAGTAGAACTACTTCACTACTGTACTTAAGTACTAAAAGGCAGTATCTGTACTTTACTGGAGTATTGTTTTTTTCTCCTACTTCCACTTTTACTTAAGTACATATTTTCGATGAGTTTAATACTTTTACTCCGATAGATTTTTTATGAGCTGCATCGTTACTCGTTACTAGAGGTGTCAAAATGGTCGAAATCGGTTCAGTAATAGATCATAACGGGTTATTACGTACTGACGTCATTTATCTCCTATGTGCGGTGTCGCAATACTATGGCGAAGGACGGAGGCGCGAGGGCGAGT
Organism: Danio aesculapii; assembly: GCF_903798145.1. Lineage (NCBI taxonomy): Eukaryota > Metazoa > Chordata > Actinopteri > Cypriniformes > Danionidae > Danio > Danio aesculapii. Next base: position 33,485,201 of record NC_079453.1, on the reverse strand, counting down.
GAAGGCGGCACAGCACATGAGCCGCTATTTCACTGCTACAGAGAAATGTTGTGAGACTCCCATCTCTGCCTCTCTCACTTTGGAGATTTGACCCGCTGGCCTGGTAGGCGTGTATGAGGTGCAAGTTTTCTCCACTGTGTCTATTATAGATTCCCTGTGATAACCGCGTATTATACATACATAGACTGTAACCGCGGCTGTTCTTCCCGCCATCAGTGAACAACGCTTTCATTTCTAAAGCCGATAGCAGCCCTTTCTGTTGAGAAGGTGAAGACAATAACCTGTCAAAGGGGTGTAAGACCTCGCCTGTCAGCGTTTAAAAAGCAGGCGGGAGAATATTTACATTAGTTTATTTGCTATAAATGCTCATGCTGTCTTCTGTGCATGAGTTTTGTTTGATACATTCAGAAAGAGTGTTTTCTTTGAGCGGGTCAAATTAAGGGTACAGTTCATATATCTTACTGCTGTATTAAAGGACACAATTGTATTACAAGTAACCATTTAACTGTCACACCAAGAAAAAAACCAATAGAATTTATTATTTATTGCATTTCTTAATTCCTAATGTCGCTAGTTAACACAATCAATACATTTTCCCCCAACACATCCCATAATTTCTAAAATATCAGCCTCTACCAAATGGTTGAGATGTTGGTTTATGGTAAAAGTACCAGAATGAATAAATATACTATAAAAATATGAAGTTTTGGACCAATTTAATTAAAACATAATCAAAATGAAACATTTTTGAATACTAAATCATAGCCATAAGCCATAAAATATTTCAGATTTTCATTTAACACAGTAATATACACGTTTTCTTTTTTTTACAATAAAATCAAAATCAAGTGAATTAGAACGTTCGTTTACAGCGTTTACAACCAGTAATTTGTGCTCCGAAATTGGGTTTCAATAGCGTTTTGAGTGGATTATGGACTGTTTTTGTGACACACAACTTTGAAAGGTGTGTGTTAAAGCTGTTATAATCTGTCAGATCTGTGGTTCAAGCATGAGAGAAAAACAGTATTGTAAGTCATGTTTCTTTTCATTCTGCTTAATGACGTGCCCCCAAAAAAGAGATTTAAAATAAACAAAACAATATGATGTCTTTTGACTGCATTCTTTAATAACTACATTACACAATACTTGTACTTTTACTTTCAGTACTTGAGTAGTAAATTTTGAAATAAACTACTTGCAATACTTAAGTACAAAAAATGTTGAATACTTTAGTACTTCCACTTAAGTATGGTGCTTAAAGAGCACTTTTACTTCTACTCAAGTCACTTTTTGATAGAGTACTTGTACTTTTACTTAAGTCTGGGTCTCTAGTACTTTATACATCTCTGGACATAATCTACATTGTAAAAGCGCTATACAAATAAAGGTGAATTGAATTGAATTGAATAGTCATAATTTCAGGTTGTCTAAAAAACAGAACAACAGACTGACAGAAATTTAATTCATACACTAACTGAATTTATCAACTGTTTGGTTCATACAATACAAGTTGGTGAGCTTCAAAACAGCTAATACCATTGATTCTCATTGTATGAACAAAAATCTAAATATTCTTTATTTTTTTAGTTCAGCAGAATGAGCAAAACCATAGAAGTTTGGAAACATTCATAGAATATTCAATGACTTTAATATGAAGTACAAGTGTTCCAGTGTACAGTACTAAATATCGCAGTGTACAGTCCATGTGTCCCAAGTGTGCAACTACACAAAATCAATGCCAGTCACATTGATTCAGTCTGTCAAGGCAGAGCTCAGTCACAGCGAAAACAAGGACAGACAAACACACTCTCGTCAGAAACTTAGCATTGGCTCTCTTTTCAGATTTCTACTTCTCAAGAGCTGATTGCTAATTAGCATAGATCTGCAGAGTGATTTTTTTGACTACCTGGCGGTATCTGAATGAATGTTCACAGAAGATGTGGGAAGTCTGTCTATATCGCAGCATCACATTTCTCATCTTAATCATTCATTCCTATCAGTGATGGAACGGCACACAGACCTGATGACCTCAATCTATGGTTTGATGTGAGAATCAGTGGATCATGTGAAGGTACGAATGTGTAACATTTCTGTCTTTGGAGAAAAAAGCACAGACACTGTAATGCAACTTAACTGAAACAATGCTCTAACATCTTTCGAGTCCTGGCTGGGCCAGTTGGTGTTTCTATATGGAGTTTGCATGTTCTCGCCGTGTTCGTGTGGGTTTTCTATGAGTGTTTTCCAGTACTGGGTTTTGGCTGGAGAGTCTATGAGTGTTTCCCAGTACTGGGTTTTGGCTGGAGAGTCTATGAGTGTTTCCCAGTACTGGATTTTGGCTGGAGAGTCTATGAGTGTTTCCCAGTACTGGGTTTTGGCTTCTACTTTCTATGTAAATACTAAAAATAATAGGATTTGTACTGCTTTTTAAAATAAATTACAGCAAAAGTGCTAAAAAAAATTGTCATACTGTAAAATTTAAAAATGGTAAAGTTTATTTTATCATAAAAAGACATTGCAGTAAGGCTATTTTACTGTAAAATGAAATTGCGTTAAGACCCTAACATTGTAAAACACATTTACAGGTACAGTAAGTTATTGTAAAGGAGAAGTTGCGGTAACTTGCTGGCAACAGAGCTGCCACTAAGTTAGCTGCAAAATAAAGCAAATTGTCTAACAGTGTACAACTTTACAAATGACAATATTATTGCCCAATACTGTATTATGTTCAGTGTTGGGTAAATTAACTTTTAAAAGTAAGTATTACTTGGTTACCTTGTATATTAAAGAATATGTTTGGGGTTTTTTGCTTCTTTTTTATAGATTAAGATAGGCCTACGGTTTTATTATGTTATTTTTAAAAAGTAAGTCATCAGTAAAACGCTGATTATGTTTGTTTATATGATTTTATTATTATTATTAATATTATTATTATTATTATTATTATTATTATTATTCAAAATAAGAATAAGAGTAATATGACGTACAGTTGAAGTCAAAATTATTAGCGCCCCTTTGAATATTTTTCTTTTTTGATGTTTAACAGAGCAAGGAAATTTTCACAGTATGTCTGATAATATTTTTTCTTCTGGAGAAAGTCTTACTTGTTTTATTTCAGCTAGAATGAAATCAGTTTTTAATTTTTTATGAACCATTTTAAGGTCAAAATTATTAGCCCCTTTAAGCAATTTTTTTTTCGACTGTAAAGAACAAACTATCGTTATACAATAACTTGTCTAACTACCCTAACCTGCTTAGTTAACCTAATTAACCTAGTTAAGCCTTTAAATGTCACTTTAAGCTGTATAGAAGTGTCTTGAAAAATATCTAGTCAAATATTCTTTACTGTCATCATGGCAAAGATAAAATAAATCAGTTATTAGAAATTAGTTATTAAAACTATTATGTTTAGAAATGTGCTGATAAAAATCTCTCCGTTAAACAGAAATTAGGGAATAAAATAAACAGGGGGGCTAATAATTCAGAGGGGCTAATAATTCTGACTTCAACTGTATATAAAACGTTATTTAGTTTTATTATTTGTTTATACTATTAGTAATATATTGTTTTATTATTATTTGTATTATAACATATTTATAATAATATGGTACTTAATATTTGACTCATAAATGTATTTATTATAATAATTAAAATTATTACACATTTTAAAAAGCAGTCTTAAAGCAATAAACAAAAACTTGTTAAAAGAGGATATCTATGTCATTTATAAGTTCTGGCTCATTCTGGAGTGTCTTTTCTTATTTACAGTATCAAGTCTCTCTCAGAGAGAGTCATTGAACAATATGTAAAGTCACTGAGAGTCAGCTGATTGTGCTCTAAACATCCAGAATGACTGAATTCATACATACATGATCTCATTGTGTTCAGCCTGCAGAACCTCCATCACATTCCCAGAGGAAAACACTGTATGAGCTTTCATCTGCAGGAGAAAAACAACAGTGTGTGAGTGTCTCTTAATTCAGATCTATGCATTACACTCAACATATTTCAAGCAAGCCAGAGGCAAGAGAAAACCTCGTGAATCAACTTAATGTCTGATAAACAGCACTGATCCAGTCTCCCAGAGCTCTGGTGCTTCTAAAGAATTATGGAGCTTTTTTTTAGAGGCTGTCACAGTGTGTTCACTTTTCTTTAACTTCTTTTTTTGTTCCTTAGTTTCTAGGTCAAGGGCTCCCCCTATGGCAGACTGCCAGTTGTGGGCCAGTCTCACATCATCCAACACAATAAATCAGGTTCCTGCAGCTCGGCCCCGGGAACCTGAACTTGACACACAGCGTAGACACACACACACTTCATTACTTGTAGCAGCTAATAGATAAAGAATGTGTGTGTGTTTACAATGCATGTCTTTCTCCTTGCCCTCAGGCGACTTACATAACGTGACTGCTGTTCACAGTCTGCTTGAGTAACTGGTTTAACCTACAGCTGGATTCTCTTCTGGGAGTGTGTGAGTGTTTCTGTCAGATGTTTGTTGCACAACACACTGACAAAAAGTAATATTTTTACTGGCGGCACGGTGGCTCAGTGGTTAGCACTGTCACCTCACAGCAAGAAGGTCACTGGTTCAGGTCCCGGCTGGACCAGTTGGTATTTCTGTATGGAGTTTGCATGTTCTCCCCATGTTCACATGGGTTTCCTACGGGTGCTCCAGTTTCCCCCATAGTCCAAAGACATGCGCTATAGGTGAATTGAATAAACAAAATTGGCCTTAGTGTATAAGCGTGTGTGTCAATGTGAGTGTGTATCGGTGTTTCCCACTAATGGGTTGCAGCTGGAAGGGCATCCTCTGCGAAAAACATTTGCTGGAATGTAATGTGTATTTATATAGCACATTTATTGTGTATGGCCATACACCCAAAGCGCTTCAAAATAATGAAGGGTGGGGGGGGTCTCTCCACTCCACCACCAGTGTTCAGCATCCGCTTAGATGATGTGATGGCAGCCACAGGACAATGGCGCCAGTGCGCTCACCACACACCAGTCATAGATGGAGTGGAGAGACAATCATAGAGACAATTCAGAAGATGGGGATGATTGGGAGGCCATGATGGTTAAAGACAGAGGGAGTTTGGCCAGGTTTACACCCCTACTCTTTACAAGAAGTGCCATAGGATTTTTAATGACCACAGAGAGTCAGGACCCCGGTTTATCATCTCATCCAAAAGACGGCATCCACTGACAGTATAGTGTCCCCTTCACTTTTACTGGGGCATTAGGACTCACACAGACCACCGGTCAGTGGGTAGCTTCAGGAATAGTTAGTGGTTCATTCCGCTGTGGCAACCGAATTAATGAATGATAATAATAGTTTTACTTTAAAACAGTAGTTTGCATGTACGGTGACCATAATGGTAATGTTTACTGTGTGTGCTTTCAGTATTATGTATTTCTAATTTGAGTTTTGTTACCATCTTTAACAACACTTATAGCCATACTGAAAACACCAGCAGATAGTTTATCCCATTGTAATAAAATAAAATAACTAGCAATAGCATAGACTAACATTATATGTATTAATTATAGTTTGGTCCAAAGTACAACTTTACAAGTCAAAACAAAAGTCATTCAATTAATTCATCGTCTTTAAATACAATAATTTTCCTTTGAGTTAATGTTGTTTTTTCATAATAAATATTATGATTAAAATTAAATTACATTTTAACAAGTCAAAACTATAATTTGAGTGTAATTTATAAATTTAGCTGTAATATATTACAGTAATTTTTAGGTTGGCTCAAAGCAAAATTATACTTTGATCTAAGGTTATAAAAGATAAAAGTATAAATTATATATTTAAAATAAATTATATATCATATATTATCTAGTAACTCTATTTGAAACAATATTTTTTTACTTCGTGTGAATATACTTTTTTTTTGACCACAAAAAGTTTTTGTTTTCGCAAACCACCAGAGGCCGATTTGTACACTTTTTGAGATCTCAAATTTCTCTCAGGAGTGCCATTCGCACCTCTTCATGTAAATCTACCAAAGGTCACTGTCGACTGACTGACTGACCAACCGACCGATTCCCCAACCTTCCCCTTCCCTAAACCCAACCAATAGTGTTTTAAAAAGCCCCGATTGACCACCGAATCACAGATGACTCAAACTTCGCTGTCAAGTTGACTTCGTTGTCAAGTGACTTTGATTGGTCAACTCCAATCTGCGTCTCAAGTACGCCGACGTACATGTCGAGCCACTGGACAAACTTGTAATAGTGGGAAAGCCGTGCATTACGGAGATACATGGTCAGCTGGTAATTATGAAAGGGAACGGCATCATACTGCCCCGTAGCATTTGTTTTGAAGATTAAATGCAGCCATAGGTAGCTCTGGCTACATAATTTGCAATTGGCAGAAATGTATATAGGGCTACATTTTCAGAATGAGCCTTTGTTGAAAAAAACTTATGATAAAACATATGAGTTGAGATCGATATTAGAGAACAATTGATAAACACTTCTTTACTTTCAGACTTCTTTCAGACACAATATAATCTTCAATGTTCAAAATGTGAAGACATTTTTGTTATGGCTATACAATGCTATAGTAGAAGATTGTTTTACTTTTATTTTGCTTTTACTTTGTGGAAAAGGGTGCTAGAGCAAGGACTGCTGCACAAACCCTGAAGAAAAAAGCACTGTAGCATCTGTGAAATGCAGAGTAGAGAATAAACAAGGCTTGGAACTACAACTGAGAGCAGTGAAGGGATGTGGACTGACATGACCATTGCAGAGGTCACACACAGACGTGCTCACTCACATACACACACACATACTCATGTTTAAATTTGTGGTTCATGAGAACTCTCCATAGACATAATGTATCATAAAGCAAAAAAATTGATAATTTGGATATGGATTTATTATTTGATTGTGAAATAAGTATATTTTTAGATGTTTTGAATTACAAGGGCATCTGGTGTGTCCCCATAAACCACCTCAATATTGCAATAGCCAGGTCATATCCATGTCATTATACAAATCTTTAAACCAGATCACACACACGAACATACACACAAACTTCCATGAAATATACAGGTGAAGAGATAGTTCAACCAAAACTTAAAATTCTGTCATTATTTACTCACTCTTTACTTGTTGCAAGCTTGCTTGATTTTTTTCTGCTGAACACATATGAAGTTATTGTGCAGAAAGCTAAAAAATGTGTGACCATTGACATCAATAGTATCTGTTTTTCCTGCTATGAAAGTCAATGGTTACAGGTTTTCAGCAAAATATCTTCTTTTGTGTTTAACAGAATAAAGAAACTTAATTTGGAACCGCTCGTGGGCGAGTAAATAGTGAGCAAAATAATTTTTGGGGTAACCAATCTCTTTAATGTGTGTCTGTTTTACATTTTAAAGATTTGTTCAAGTCCCCATCAGGTCTCTCACCAGTTGTTTTCCATTCTGACTCCTGACATCCGGGTGTGTCTGTGTGGTTGTGCACGGTCAGCCATTCACCTCACACTCACCTTCCACACGCACACCTACACAAAACCCCTTCCTCATCGGGCCCCGTCTGTGAAGAAAAACAGCCCTCATTAAAACCAAGCTGCTATCATTCCTGTCGCCAAAGAAGAAGCTACGGTCCAACAAGCCCTCCAGTGGCTTTGTGGTTTGTGCTTCAGTTTGTAATGTTTTCATTGGGCTGAGTTTCACAAGACTGAGTGATAATGATAAGGATAATTATGACTGTATCATTCTCCCTTGATGAAACGATTGCATATGTTCAATATAATCTTGTCTCAATACAAGATTAATAAATTAGATTAATATATTCACAAACAATAGTTTAAATTAAACAGTTAACTCCACAACTTCAACTCAGAAGCAAAACTCTTTTGCTTTTAAACTTAAAAGCCATGTACACTTTATTAGGTACACATTTCTAGTACCGGGTTGGACCCCTTTTGCCTTCAGAACTGCCTTAATCCATTGTGGCAAAGATTCAACAAGGTACTGGAAATATTTCTCAGAGATTTTGGTCCATATTGACATGATCATCATGCAGTTGCTGCAGATTTGTCGGCTGCTCATCCATGATGGGAATCTCTCGATCCACCACATCCTAAAGGTGCTCTATTGGATTGAGTGCTGGTGACTGTGGAGGCCATTTGAGTACAGTGAACTCATTGTCATGTTCAAGAAATCAGTCTGAGATGATTCATGCTTTATGACACAGCGTGTTATCCTGCTGGATAGAAGATAGGTACACTGTGGTCATAAAGGGATGGACATGATCAGCAACAATACTCAGGTAGGCTGTGGCGCTGACATGATGCTTAGTTGGTACTAATGGGCCCAAAGTGTGCCAAGAAAATATCCCCCACACCATTGCACCACCACCAGCAGCCTGAACCGTTGATACAAGGCAGAATGGATCCATGCTTTCACGTTGTTGGTGCCAAATTCTGATCCTACCATCCAAATGTCACAGCAGAAATCGAGACTCATCAGACCAGGCAACGTTTATCCAATTTTCTATTGTCCAACTTTGGTGCGGCTGAGCGAATTGTAGCCTCAGTTTCCTGTTCTTAGCTGACAGGAGTGGCACCTGGTGTAGTCTTCTGCTGCTGCAGCCCATCCACTTCAAGGTTGGACATGTTGTGCATTCAGAGATGCTCTGCCTCGCATACCTCGGTTATAACGAGTTGTCATTTGAGTTACTGTTGCCTTTCTATTAGTTGGAACCAGTCTGGCAATTCTTCTCTGACTTCTGGCATCAACAAGACATTTGCGCCAACAGAACTGTCACTTACTGCATATTTTTGCATACTCTTCTTTGGACCATTCTCTGTAAACCCTACGGATGGTTGTGCATAAAAAATCCAGTAGATCAGCAGTTTCTGAAATACTCAGACCAGCCCGTCTGGCACCAACAACCATACCACATTAAAGAGTCACTTAAATCACCTTTCTTCCCCATTCTGATGCTCAGTTTGAACTGCAGCAGATCGTCTTGACCATGTCTACATGCCTAAATGCATTGAGTTGCTGCCATGTGATTGACTGATTAGAAATTTGCGTTAACGAGCAGTTGGACAGGTGTACCTAATAAAGTGGCCAGTGAGTGCAGATTTGACTTTGATTGCCATAACTGTTGATCTTGACTGATATAAACATTTCTATTGTGATATATACAGTTGAAGTCAGAATTATTAGCCCCCCTGCACATTTTTTTCAACGGAATGAAGATTTTTTTTCAACACATTTCTAAACATAATAGTTTTAATAACTGATTTCTAATGACTGATTTCTAATATCTTTGCCATGATGACAGTAAATGATATTTTACTATTATATCTTAATATTTTTCAGGATAATAGTATTCAGCTTAAAATGCAATTTCAAAAAATAACTAATTAGGTTAATTAGGCAAGTTAGGGTACTTAGGCAAATTGATGGTTTCTTCTGTAGACAATTGAAAAAAAAATGCTTAAAGGGGCTAATTATATTGACCTTAAAATTGCTTTTATTCCATCTTAAATAAAATAAATAAGACTTTCTCCAGAAGAAAAAAATATGATAGGAAATACTATAAAAACAATTCCTAGCTCTGTTAGACATCATTTAGGAAATATTTGAAAAAGAAGAAAAAAAAATCACAGGAGAGCAAATAATTTTGACTTCACCTGTATATATAAACAGTTTTTTGGCCAAGCATTGTTTTCATGTAGTCCTGCACAAACATCTACCACACTAGCGTGATAGTTTCATCAATTAGATTTCTGAAGATGTGCCTCAAAGTGATTTTAAAGCTATGTTAATCTGAATATGCCTACTACAACCATAGCATTTGCCATTATCCTGAATGAGCTTTGGAGCTTGCTTTAGAAAACACTGGCGTGACTATTTTTAGTGGTGTGTAATCACCTCTGCTGAGCTACAGTATGAAATCTACTGCTTCTACACACACATCTCTGCATGATCCACCCACTTTAAAGAGACGGCGTGCAAAAAAAGCCATTCTAAACGTGACTTGTTTTAAAAAAAAAGCCGCAAACAAAGATATTTAGCAGAATGTCCTTGCTTGTAGTAGTGTCCAAGTATGACATCCAGATGTGAGCAGTAGCACGTTATTCAATATATATGTTGATATACAGCTTTTAAGGTGATTTAAAGCATCAAATTATACAGTAAAGAACATATTACACTATAGGGAGGGTAAAACACTTCATTATGCTGTAAAAAATACTGGGTTCCACACAATTCCTTCATGTTGTCTCAACACAAATTGATTAAGTTCACTTAATTGGGTCACACTTTATATTGATGGTCCATTTGTTGAGTTTAAGTTACATTGCATCTACATGCCAACTAATTGTCATTAGATTTTAAGTAGATTGTTAGGTTGGGGTTAGGGTTACGGTTAGTGTAAGCTGACATGTACTTGCAAAGTTTCTTATAGTGAGTTAAATGTCTGTTGAAGGAGCAGTATCAGCAGATATTAAGCAGACAGTCTACTAATGGACCCTTTTCACAAGCCTGTTATGACGCGTTTAAAGATCATCAGCATCTTAAATCCTTGAAAGTTTTTAATATTTAGATTTTTAAAAAAACATAAACATTTCTATGTACTTATGCATGTATTATATAATCTTTGCTTCAAATAACGGCTTACTGATTGTGCGATTCTAATGCAACATCTCAGGGACAGGACAGTAAATTTGACCTTATTCTCTCCTCTGGCTGCCATCATCAGTCTGACACATTTTTTTCCTTTTTCTGAAAGTCTTTATAACATCATTGTGGAGTTTTTATTTCATTATTTGCCCAAATAAGTTTGTAAAAAAAATATTTGTTGTGTTCTCCCATTCACTGCGATCAAAGTTTTCCCAACGCTACCCGGAAATGTAAAAAGGGTCTATACTCAAATGGACCATCAAAATAAAGTGTTACCTTTCATTGTTTTTACAAATTTAAGTGGATTGAACAGAAAACCATTAAGTTGTCCCCAAAAAACTCAAGAATTGTTGAGTTGATTAAGTTCATTTTAAATAAGTATTTGAACAAGCAACAAAATCATGTTTGGAGTGTAGTTATAAGGTATATAATTAACAAAATGATCTAGCCAAAAAACAACACTACACTACAATCTACACTGTTAAAAGTGATTACTTTAAAAAAAATCGAGTAAATCTAGTGTCTTAAAAACAACTATTTGATTTTACTTTAAAATGTATGTATTTCTATTGTAACTGTTAGGTTGACTTAACTCAATTTTTATTATTGTTCACAGTTAATTAGTAATTTGAAGGCAATGAGTTTACTCACTATTTTAGCCAATCGCTATTTATAGTGTAGCCTTTATGATAGAGGACAAGTTTTATTTAATAAGGTATATGCATACGGACTTTTAATTTCAGTCAGTCAGCCACAGAGCTTCCGTTTAATTGGGTTCCCATCCAAAATCAGTGTTTAAGATCTGATTTCTTAAAAGAAAACAGCGATCTTCACTGCCTGGCTGAGATACGATATAAAGTGGGTATAAGACCAAACAAGAAGCTTCGGATTAAATTATATTTTCCCGCGCCATGTTTTTTAAAATATGGAAATTAATTATTTCTTCTCTTTTGTCTTTTGTCCACTGCTGTATTTGATAATGCACATGAAATTATATACTGAATATATAATAAATAATAATAACAATAAGGTTTAAAACTGACATGCTGAAAATTAATCTATGCCATCATTGTCGGAATTTTATACTTACAAACTTTACTGCGCATTACAAACTTAACGCAAAACAAAATAAATATATAAAAATAATTATAAGTATTATAATTATATAATAATATAACCTTATAATTATAAGTAATATACCCATACTTTTTACTATATATTAAAATACAATAATTATTCAACCCAGGCTCATTACGGATACGTACACAGGGTCTACATTTCTGGGGACAGAAAAATGCGTCTGCTCACAGTTTTTGATTTGCAAATCCACCAAAGGCCGCTGTGTACACTTTTTAATGATCTCAAATTTCTCTCGTACGCCCTTATCTCTCATAAATCCACCAGAGGGTGCAATATACAGTACATTTCAGCCAAACAGGGCAGCTTGACTAACCGACTGACTGACTGACCGACTGACCGACTGACCCAAAAAAAGCAATCATGATTTCGCCACATTTTCAGCCTGTTGTTTCTTTTATTTATTTTTTTGCTTTTGTTTTACCTGGTTTCTGTAACTGTTCTGTAATCGTTCTTCGGATTTAAACCCCGACGTCATGGTCAACTCAGCCCCGCTTCCCATCGGCATATGCAGTGAGCTGCTGGGCAAACTGGTAACACCAGAAAAGCTGTCGGTACGAAAGTAAGTGGTCAGATATAAGGAACAGAAGCCGTCTACGGCATTATACCGCCCCCTAGCATTCATTTTAAAGACGAAATGCAGCCATACATACAGTTGAAGTCAGAATTATTAGCCTCTCTGAATTATTAGCCCCCCCCCCCCCCCCCCCTGTTTATTTTTTTCCCCAATTTCTGTTGAGGGGGAGAAGATTTTTTTTCAACACATTTCTAAACATAATAGTTTTAAAACTCATTTCTGATAACTGATTTATTTTATCTTTGTCATGATGACAGTAAATAATATTTGATTAGATATTTTCAAGACACTTCAATACAGCTTAAAGTAACATTTAAAGGCTTAACTAGGTTAACTAGGCAGGTTAGGGTAATTAGGCAAGTTATTGTATAACGATAGTTTGTTCTGTAGACTATCGAGAAAAAAAATAGCTTAAAGGGGCTAATAATTTTGACCTTAAAATGGATTTAAAAAAATTTAAAACTGCTTTTATTCTAGCCGAAATAAAACAAATAAGACTTTCTCCAGAAGAAAAAATATTATCAGACATACTGTGAAAATTTCCTTGCTCTGTTAAACATAATTTGGGAAATATTTTAAAAAAGAAGAAAAAAATCAAAGGGGGGCTAATAATTCTGACTTCAACTGTACCTCTGGCTACATAATTCATACTCTCCAAAAATGTAGACAGGGGTACATATCCACGATGAGCCTGTGTTGCAATTACTGCATGTTAAAATGAATAATACTGATCAGTTCATCTGTAAAATGAAAAAAAAAAAGAATCCTCGTGACAAAAAGCTTAAAATGTACATAAAATAGCCTTACAGGATTTTTCTTGACATGTAGAGAAGGTCTAGAGCAAACTCATTCATTACAGTAATAAAGCACAATTTATTACCATAATAAATAATTGATTAAACTACTTCAAGTGGGACATAAAACAATGAGATAAGCTATCGGCCAGGTCAATTTTCCCAATGTCAGTACAAACAACCATATACTATAACCATTAAAGCAATAACAAATCTTCTCCAGGCGAACTGTCCCTTTAACAACGACTCCCAGCATCCCCGTAAGATGAATGTGTGATGTGTGCAGTGCTATTATTGGTAACTGTACACCATTAAGGTGCAGTTTCTCTCATTACAGCTGGAAGCCATGAGTCAGAGTTACTACTGCATCCTTCAAATGACTTCTGCTCCACGTATGAGAGCAAGGGTTATAAAGACAAGACAACACACGCACACACACATACACACAGATGGCTGGCCTCCTCTGGGCTGCATTATTTGTGTGATCCCTCGGTCCATCTTTGCTGGGCTATTTTTAAAAGCCCTAGCATCGTGCGGACATGCTTAAATGCATGCTGTCAGTCAGCAGGTTTACAGATTAGGCTGTTTTTCTACCATCTGTGGCCATATCTTGTTTCACGTACAGTATCGTCATGTACGGTTCCAGGGGCAGAAACACCAGGTCGTGTTGTGAGGTGAGCAGTGGAGATTGGAAAAGCAGTGAGCAGTGGGTTGGAAAGATTGTGAATGGGTGGGTTATTAAACTAAGCAAAATAAATGTGGGTATTGATTAAAACCGTTGCATACGCGGATGCAGAAAAGATGACACACACACACACACACACACACACAATTCAAAACAAACAGTACAAAACACATACAGAGTTCCTCATAATATTGTGTGACCACACAGGCAGAGCTACTAAAGGTCAGCTGTAATAATAATGCATGTTGTGTATCTGAAGCGTGTCTCTTCAGCCCCTGTTGGTGATTATTTTGGAGGCCTGTCGCATACAGTACATACCTCATGAGGGGTGCACCGCCTGCCTGTTGCATGAGGCCCCATCATGGGCTCTCGTTCTGGGGTGAAGCAGCAGTTTCTGTCTCCTTAAACCTGACACACACAGAGTCAGCAACATGAGAGCAACACAGGTGTCTGATCTCAGCTCAAACAGGTTTTACATAGCAGCATGGACAATATGTAGGATGTACAGTATAGTAACCATGTCCAGTTCAGTTACAGCCGCTCATTAGCTGGTTTAAACTGGTTAACTTGCCTAAGTCAAAGGCTCCATTTACAGTTGAAGTCAGAATTATTAGCCCCCCTGTTTGTTTTTCCCCCCAATGTCTGTTTAATGGAGAGAAGATTTTTTTTCAACACATTTCTAAACATAATAGTTTTAATAACTCATTTCTAATAACTGATTTATTTTATCTTTGTCATGATGACAGTAAATAATATTTGACTTGATATTTTTCAAGACACTTCTATCCAGCTTACAGTGACATTTAAAGGCATAACTAGGTTAATTAGTTTAACTAGGCAGGTTAGGGTAATTAGGCAAGTTACTGTATAACAATGGTTTATTCTGTAGACTATTGAAAAAATATAGAGCTTAAAGGGGCTAATAATTTTGACCTTAAAATGGTTTTTAGAAAAACTAAAAAGTGCTTTTATTCTTTCCGAAATAAAACAAGTAAGACTTTCTCCAGAAGAAAAAATATTATCAGACATACTGTGAAAATTTCCGTGCTCTGCTAAACATCATTAGGAAAACATTTAAACAAGAAAAAAAAATTAAAGGGGTTAATAATTCTGACTTCAACTGTATATCTAGCATTAAGATGCCTTTTTGTCAGTCTGATCAAAAGTGGAAAGTTTGTTCACTGATTGGCGATTTCGAAAAGTTTATTGAATTTATAATTTTTGTTAATAATTTGTTATGGTTTCTTACGGTTTTTGTTAATAATTATTGTTAATAATAATTGTCATAATATTATATATATATATATATATATATATATATATATATATATATATATATATATATATATATATATATATATATATATATATATATATATATATATATATGATTTAATGTGCCTACAGAAGTATTTTGCCAAAGAAGCTAAATAAAAAGAGGGATATTGCTGGTCACAGTTTAGCACAGACGTGTTGATGCCACACCAGCGCTGACGCTGATTGCCTCTGTCCTGGATCCGCATCATAAACACCTGTTTCTTAGCACAATTGGAGATAGAAGCCGCAAAACAGAACTTTATGAAATGTTCTCTGCTCTGAAAACAAGCCAGCCACAAGCCGGAGCGTCAGGGATTTCTCTCCATCAGAGCGCACTCATAAACACAACAAATAGGCTATAGTTTTGATAATTTAGTGTACAACCAACAAACCAACCTTTTCTCTATTTGGAAAATTACAGTTATTATTAGTTCTTATCAAAAGAGCTATTTTAAAAATGGCCTACATAATCTACGAATCAAACAAATCCAATGATTTTCTTGATGTTTGCATACTGATAACTCCGCACCAAACTGAGGCTTTCATTTTATAAAACATGTATGCAAATGAATGCAATATCATATGTAAACAACAAAACTGTCATATGCCAACACAATCTCGCGGCAATTCGTAACTTTTTGACTTAGTGGGTAATTCGTATGAATTCGTACGATCTAATTCGTACGATTTAGTACGATTTGCTCATCCCCCAAAGACGGTTGGGTTTAGGTGTGGGGTTAGGTGCCACGCCTCCTTTTTAAAATCGTACAATTTCGTACGACTGAACTCGTACGAATTTGTACGAATTAGCCACTAAACTGACAAAACGTGAAATACTTATGTTTTCTCATGAGATCAGGCTGCATATGCCATAGTAGCCTATAC
The DNA here is from genome assembly GCF_903798145.1 of Danio aesculapii. Classification (NCBI taxonomy): domain Eukaryota; kingdom Metazoa; phylum Chordata; class Actinopteri; order Cypriniformes; family Danionidae; genus Danio; species Danio aesculapii. Next base: position 33,469,160 of record NC_079453.1, on the reverse strand, counting down.
TTTACAAAATGTCAACATTTGTGCCTTGTCACTCTCTTTTATCACTTGCAGCATGTGCACATAAACCGCGAGTGAGACGGAGAAACTGAAAGCACACAAGCTGTAAGGTAAAATCAGATGCTCAAGACATAATCTTTAAACTAATGACTTCTATTAAAAATGTTGACAAAGGTTTGTGATATAAGAATACAATAAGCCTACAATGGAAGCTTACTATTTTATAGCATGATTGGAAAAAACAGCCTATGCCATTTTGAAAGGATTCAGTCAGTGTTTTCATTTTGTAATCTACATTTGTAATTTAAGTGAAAAATATCTAGGGCAGGCCTATTTATTTCATTCCTTTTATTTAGTGTTTTCATTTGTTATGCTGTTGAAAACACTGCAGGAGCGTGAAGATGTTGTTAATATGTTCTGTATGCTGCTATTCGCAGCTGCTGTTAA